>NW_010316129.1:24538-30326 GCF_000700745.2 Antrostomus carolinensis
TTAACAGGTATTAATTTCACAGTTGCTCTGGATGTATTAATTTTCACATACTAAAGTCCACACAGGAAGGGAGGGGGATCTTACCATGGGCTTTTGATGGCTGTTGAACCTGTGCTCTCATGACAGCTCCTGAAGAGGTTCATCTTTTCTTTATTCAAATGAATATGTGCTACATTTACCTCTTCAACTGAAAGTACAGTTATAGCAGTAGACATCAATCACATGCAACTCCTGTAAGCATTTCTATATATATATATTTTTTTTGCCATCAATGGCAAAAGGAGTAATATCAGGCCATGATTATGGAAGATGGGATGGCAGAGTCAGGTCAATTTTGGATTGCGTTGGTTAGGTAATGTATTAAAATTTTCCTGCACATGCATCATACTTGAACATCAGTGTCATACAGAGTACTTTTAAAAACAAATTTAATGATGGTTTGGCCAGCATGCTGTAGACAGCTATTCATTCTCTCAGATTATGCAAGCACCCTGACTAGAAGAATGTCTTTATGTGGCAAGACCAGGACCCATTCAGCAGCCAACTTCACATTATGCTTGTTAGTTTAGGGTTGTATAGAGATTATTAAAAGAATGTACTGGTTTTGTGGTTTTCCAGGCACAAGAGGAAGTGCAGGACAAAAAGGGGAAGGCGGTGATCCTGGTTTCCCTGGCATTGAAGGCCTTAAGGGCACACAGGGTGTCCCTGGCTCTCTGGGACAGGAAGGTAAAATATTATTTTTAATGCTCCAAAGAATAAACCGGTTTAAGAAGAAAAAAAAAAAAAAAACTCTTTTCCTTCAAAGAAAGTCACTAAGTTTTTTTATATGTTGACCATTCTGTAAGTTGGTAAAGAACAGTGAGAAGGATGTGGAACTCGTGGTAGAACTTATTAAGAGAAAATTTCAAAAGCCTAACTGCTTCATATGAGTTTTACTTTTTTTATAGCAATAATGTGTCCAGTCAAAGTTTTGTATTGCTGGCATACTCAGGTATTCTAATGCCATCTCAGTACTACAAGGAAGTGGGCTTTCAATGCTCTTTTCTGCCATAAGTGAAACCGGGACCCAGTGACTCGGGAGCCTTTGAGCCAGGCTCATTGGCCAACTGTGCAAGAGTACTGGGGTTTGGCTCTGGCTGGATCATAAACTCAGGACTTAAGAACACATCTTATTGCAGGAGGATCATGAAAATGCAGAACAGTTGCTCCACATTTCTCATATAATTATAGGGCTTAGAAACTCCAGCCAAGACTGGAGCAGTTTCAGTAGGTACCTCACCAGGAAACAGTCCTTGTCCAATCAGCTTTCCAGTCACAAAGGCAAAACAGATGCGGCAGAAGGGGCACATAAATGAAATCCCTTATGGTAACTGGCAATAGAAATGAAATTATCATTCTAATAGGAGGAGCCCACTGTATTTCTGAGGTTGTCAGAAACCTGAAGTTTGCAATGAACTGTTCAAATACCCTGCCTCTCCTACCTTTGCTCTCTTTAGTTTTCTTCCTCTTGGATGAGTGGCGCAGTGTCATACAATGACATTAGGAGGGGAGAGTCTTCATTTTGCTGCCTGTGAGAATGAAGGTAGCACAAGTCCACGTTTTGGGCTATTGGATGTAAGGACACTCATGAGCAATCATTCATCATTGTCTGCAGGTTTGCCAGGACTGGTTGGCCCCCCAGGGCAGCAAGGAAGCCCCGGGACACCTGGATTTAAAGGTGAAAAGGGAACTCCCGGCTGGCCTGGCTTACCAGGACAAGCAGGTATTTGTACAACTTAAGCTATTCAGTCATTTCAGTGTGAGCACTTGCTATTGTTCCTTTGGGATGAATAATAAGAAGAAAGGGGGCTTGCTGCAGTTCAGAGTTTACTCTAGTAAACATTTATTCCTCATAAAGTCCAGGTGCATTAATGAAGACCCACTGGTTGCTTTCTGATTTATGGCTTCTGAATGACTGATGTCTACTGAGCTCCCTTTAACTGCTGATGACCTCCCTCAACCAGGAAAGCAGTTTTCAGGAAACATTTTCATTTTTCTTGACAGCTGGGAAGAAAAAAGAAAAAAAAATATTTAAAATGCAGCAAGAGGAGTGATGTACAGTATTAGAATATTGCAATGTGGCATTAGATAGCAAACAATATACTTGTCCTACATCATCATCAAAAAGTGCAAACTGATCCTATGTCTGGTTTTAAGGATAAATGACTTACAACTCAGACAGAATTTTGCTATCAAAATACAAATGATAGTTTAAAATGAAGCTGTTTGTATCACAGGATACAGAATCAATTCCTTAATATATTAAGTAAGCAGATTTTTTTCTGCAGTACAGCCAGAAATTACCCTGCTTTTAGTAAGATTCCTCTATCTGAATCTACATCAAATCTAAGCTAATATGTTTATAAAGGCTGCCTTTACAGAAAAGTGAAGGGAGAGATAGATGCGTATTTCTGTGAAGATTGAATTGTCCTCCAGAGCTCTGGCCATTGATTAGAGATACTTGTCTAGCTTTAACATCATGTGTAACATTTTGAGAGGTACAAATAGATGGGATAAATTTTACCTGTAACAGCAGCAGCTATTAGACATTTTGTTAGGGCTGGTTTTGTTTTTTTAAAGACACAGAGTTAATTTCTCCTGAGGAGAGCTTCATTATAATCACATTTAGAGCCTATAATTATGCCATAATTGTCTTGGTTTGAGAATTTTGGAAAACTAAACAGTTATTAACAAAATTGTGGCAGCAAAACTGGAACTAACGGCATGCTACCAGACAGATCAGAGATATTTAAAACAAGTCTCAAAGTGAGTTTACTGGATAATAACAAAATTTTCCAATCACAAAACCATGGTGTGGTGTATTTCATAATAATCTTATTGTAATTAAATAATTTGCATATAATACACAGGATTTTAATACAGAATAGTATTTATTGAAGCATTTTAATTTTTTGCCTAGGAATACCTACAGACTCTTAGAAACTATTATGATAATCATGAATGTAATTTTAAAACAGGCGTGCCTGGCTTAAGAGGAATCAGTGGACTGCACGGTTTACCAGGCACTAAGGGCTTACCAGGATCACCAGGTAAGTGAGACTCCTATTCTACCTGTTCATAGGCACAACATTTTGTTGGCTGCAAGTTTGATCGGTGAGATCTTTGCAATGAAGCTTTCTTAACTGTCTCATCCAAAGCCCAATGTGGAATTTGCTTCATTATTGTGGGCTCTGGCAAACAACTTCATACAGTTTGTGCTGCCACACAGATGGATTAGAACACAAATTTAAATAATAATTTCCTCCCTTTTATAAAGTCAAAGCCTCAAGGCCTCTTTTTCCCCTCTAGGAGCCATTTTTTCAATGAGCCATTAAAGACTCCTATATTTAGTAAATCCACAAGCTCTACACTTGTCTGTTAGCATGCTGATACATTGTTACGTGCAGAAACATTTCAGCTTTCATCTTAATTTTGAGCAACTTCACAACAGGTCCAGATGGCTACGGCTCTGCAGGTTTCCCAGGTGCAGTGGGTGACAAAGGGGAAGCGGGAGAACCAAGCAGAGTGGAAGGCAGCCGAGGACCTCCAGGACAGAAGGGAGACAGAGGTGTTCCAGGTTTGTATTCCAGAGAATGGGATCAACTTATTATTTGTTTCAGCTGTGGGTGTTACAGATGTCACAAAATGCAATACAGTGTAGACAGTTGTATAGGAGAGCTCCCAATGTGGGGAAGGTCACTGGAGTTAGTGCTGCAGCCCAGCCAGCCCTTGCTCAGAACCAGCCATGTGTATTGCCCAGTGCTGGACAAGCCAGCTTCTCCAAGACAGCCTGGGTCCTTTTCCATGTAGCACCCACTGAGCCCAGCACACTGCAAATGCCAGAGGCCACTCTCAGCCATCAGCTCACAAAATATTTTTAATGAGGCTCCAGTTACACAAATGCTGTGGCTTTTCTTTTGTTCTTTTTGTTGCAAATCCATCGATGTTTACCTTTCTTCTGTAAGTCTCACTGCCCATCAATGTGTGATTGTCCTGCTGATCCCTCCTCTGCTCTGTTCCCATGCACAGTGTTTCGCTCGTACCATCAGCCCTCGTGCAATGTAAGCCTACAGCCTTCCAGCTCAAACCCACCTTGTTGTAGTGGGCTGCACTTACCTCAGTATGGTTCACCACCAGTTCTTCTTCCGTCAGGGAGCCACCAGATTGATGTTATGGAAGAATCAACTAATTACAGGGGTTTTTTAAAAAGTTTTCCGACATTTTAGCTCTGAAAGGATTAAGGACTGGCACAGATATAAAACCTTATTGCCTTTGCCTACTTGGTTCAATGGCTCATCCCTATTCTTTTGTGTTAATGCTTTGTTGTTACTAACATGCTGTGTGGTCTCAAACACCATTCAGAGATTTATTATCAAGCCCTGGAAGAAACAGCTGTTTCACTTCTCTCATTCACGTTTGTTTGTCAGAATTAAATATTATTCTTTTTTTTATTTTTTTTGTAATGAATAAACAGAAGGTGTTTTGTGTCTTCCTGACAACTTGAATCAACTTAAAATAATAATTTGTCATTGGTGGGACAGATTTTTGGCTATTTAATATTTTTTATCTGTAGAGAACTTCTTGGACTCAAACTTTTGGTTTTAACTGACCCAAAAAAAACCCTAAGACACTGTGACCCCTGACTCCACAGGACACAGAAGAACAAAGCAGCTTTCTTGTCTGCTTCAATATACCTAGGATATTTTGAGTACTTCCTATCCTGAAATAATATTTTACCTGTCAGACACAAGATTATTAGCATTCCACACAGTGAGATGTAATTAGCTATCCAGAGAGCTTTGCCACAGAACTAGTATTTCGTTCTTTTAAGAAAAACTTCCACAACATCATCTGAAAAAAATAAAACAAAAATCAGTGGGAACTGTTTTCTATTTTGAAAATCCCATGCTTTATTATTTAGTCTAAGGTGAGTCCTTCTAATTGCACTTCAGCATTTTCCTTGCTGTACTGATTATTTCTTCTCTTCCTTTCAGGAGTCCAAGGACAAAAAAACCTGGGCAGGAAGGATTTCCAGGGCCTCCTGGGATTTCAAATATATCAGGATATCCTGGGGATAAAGGCTCCCCAGGTCTAGATGGAGTGCCAGGTAATTCATGCCTTGTTCCCCTCGGACAACAATAAAAGATTAAGTACTGGGTTAGCAACAGCAGTCATTGTTATTTCTGTCCTGATTCAGTAAAATATCCCTATTAAACACACTATAAAGTGCATGAATAATTGTTGGATGGAACTAATGGTACATAAGATAATAGGGACAGACCTCTTGAAAGCAAAAGGCAGTTCCTCCATGTTGTCCTGGTGGAAGGGTTTGATTTTCATGCAAATAACAGATTTAATCATCTGGAATTCTCTTAACAACTTTCAGAAGCATTGTGCTAATTTACTACTGAAAAATCTGAGGTCTGTGGCAGACTTGCAAGTCTACGGAATATTTTCTTAATCATTTACAAAATTTTCCTATGTGAAATTACCATGCAAACTAAGTAAGTCACGTTGGGAAGCATTAGCTCTCTAAAAGTCCATGCTATGAGCCTGCCTCTCACACACACGTGAAAGAGCCACTCTGTGTCTCTCTCTATTTAGAGGCTAATATACCTCTTGCTTATTGGACTGCATAATGAATTCAAACTGTAGTACCACTGTGGAGAGCTTGGAGCAGAAATTGCAGGTGTCCCACTATCATCTTTATATGATGCATGGAAATTTTAATGTAAACTCAGCAAAAACT
>NW_010316129.1:30363-39070 GCF_000700745.2 Antrostomus carolinensis
AAACCAACAAAATACCTAGGTTTCCAAATGGAAAGAGAACATTAGTTGGCCTAACTCTGCATACTGATTCCCACTCCCCAGACAATAATTGGATTGAAAAATAAAAACAGAAGCAATCAGAAGAGTGGGAACAGGCACACCATCTCCCAGCCAAAATGGTAAACCAGACACTTTGCCACATGTGTCTTGCATTCATATCTGATCCAGCACATTATTTAACTTCAACAGGCAGCACGAGAATTGCCCCACTCAAAACCCTAGTTAGTAAGTCCCTCTCTCCTCAGAAACTCGATCTAAATGTCTTCTTAGGCAGCAGAGGTAACTAAAGAGAAACCTGCCAGGTTTAGCTTCAGGCAACATGTAATTCTGGAAAAAGAAGCTGTTCCCATAATTCCCAAGACAGCGTGAAGTACTTATTTGTATCCAGATGTTCAACTGAAGCACTAAGATACATGGAACAGTAAGTCCTTGGCTTATTTAACACCTGGCACTGAGTCAGGTACTTGCTGCTCTCTGATTTCTCTAGTTACTTGGAGAATCTAGGATGAAGCAGGGAGGCACCTAGCAAATTCGGGCATTTGCTGGAGAAGGAATAGCTCATTGAAGGCTGTATCTTAGCAAGCACCCACTTCTGCTGAAATCTTGCTTGAGATGACACTGTGCTTTGTGGGAGCTTCATGCTCTAATTCCTCTGTCACCGCAGCAGAAGGGTATGCCAGCCTGAGAGCAGGAGTGGGAATGCTGAATAAATCTATTGGGGAGCTAAACATGTAGCTTCCTGCTTAAATTAAGGAAATAAAACTTGATGGGATACAATTAGATAGTACTGTTATTTTCCCCTGTGCCCAGGTCTTAAGTATAAACAGATTACAACCTGTATGTGCTCTAAACAGGCTATCCAGGACTACAGGGGCAGCCTGGAATACCAGCTCCACCAGGAAGCAAAGGAGAAAGTGGACAAACAGGTGTGAGTGGACAAATTGGCCCAAAAGGAAGCAGAGGTGATCCTGGACCAGCAGGGAGACCTGGAGTTCACGGGTACCCTGGACCAAAAGGTAATGATGGTCAATGCTGATCTTGGCCAGGGGCAGTGAAACATCCTGTGCTGCAGCAGCTTTAATAACATGACTGTTGCACTCACTTGATCTGTGTTGAAATGACCTGTCATTTTGCATTAAAGGTCGTAAGGGTGAACAAGGTGTCATCGGCTTTATGGGCACAGTAGGATTTCCAGGTGATTTGGGACCTATCGGACCCAAGGGAGATAGAGGAGTAACTGGTGAGTAAGTGCAGTCAGGTGTGTGACTCCTTTTTAAACTACTCATTCTGCAGCTCTGTGGCGCTGAACTGACTGGCCCTGTTAAGAGCAGGAGGTTGGGCTAGATGACCTCCAGAGTCCTCTCCAACTTGCATGATTCTGTGTGACCCCTGGCAAATTCCAGTGGGCAGATGCCTGAATTTAACACGGGTAGTCAACTTTTTGTCTTTATGAATGTATTTTGTATGAAGTGCCAACTCCAAAATCAGAGGCACTTTCAGGGTTAAAAAAAAGAAGAATTCCTGATCTAAACTAATCCTCCAGAGTAGACGTACTGGATATTTAGAAATATCTTTAAAATCCTTCACTCCATCTATACCATTATGTATTTGTGTCTCCAGCTCAGAGAGCTGTTGATTGTTTTGGGGGGAACTTGCCAGCTTCCTGTGTCATAAATGAGGGATCAGTACCATCATTCAGTTCCTTCTGCTTTTCTGTGCGCTGTCCAAGAGAAGACAATCCCCATACTCGCACACGTTCCCCCAATATAACAAATATAGTTGCTATACCCAAGGTGGTGAGTTGCAACCACAGTCCCTCTCTCACATATGCAGCCAAGTAACAGCAATGTATCTGTGGATGAAAGCACATTAAGGAAAATACAGGGGTTTATTAATCAAACTATCTCATCTTGCTTCTAATCACAGGCTTTCAGGGCCCTCCAGGCTCTCCTGGGCTGCCCCCTCTTCCTCCAAGGCTGGTTGCTGAGCAAGGTTCACCAGGTCCCCGGGGAAATACAGGACCTCAAGGAAGTCCAGGAGATATGGGACCTCAGGGTCCACCAGGAGATCCAGGTAGGAATTGCACATTCTGAGTGAAAGCTCTGTTCCTCTTAGCAGAGTGAGGCCACCAGAGCACTGCTTTGGTTCTCTTCTATTTTAAATTCTGTAAGTCAGAAAAGAGAGTCAAATTTTGGTCTTTCAGAGCCAGGACTTGGCTTTCCTCCTCCTCCTCCTAGCATTCAGAACATCAGCAAAACAGGAGAAAACTTCAACAACACTCACATAGCCAAAACAACATCAGATATGTATCTCACTTAAATCAAGACTGAAGATCTTTGGTGGAAAAATGTGCACATCCTTGTGGGCGTGCTATCAACCAACCCAGGGAATGTAGTGTTAGTGATGCATGGACCCAATGCAGTCCACTTCTTGCTCCTAGCCTCATTGGAGATGCGTGGTGGTAACAAGAGTGACAATTAGGGTTGTGGTACTTATATAGTCTTGATCCTGGCAACCCATTCCAGTGAAGTCAGTTCTTTGCCTGAGCGAGAACCGTAGGATCTTGCCTTCAGTGTAAATTGGTAAACCTGGCAGATAGATAGGACCAAACACACGCAAGTAGAGCAGATGTTAACAAAGTGGCAGCATGTTGATATCTCTGCAGTTACTGTGCTTATAACCGTTGTTGGTGCAAGGTTTCAGAGGCTCACCTGGAGACCCAGGACTCCAGGGCAGAGGTGGCATTCCAGCTCCTCCTGGCTCCAGGGGTGAACAAGGAGCAACAGGGTTTCAGGGTCCGGTGGGATTTGAAGGTAAGACATGTCACACAGCACTTCTTCCCTCTTTCTTGTTTCACTGCCATAAATTGTTCTGTAGTTACTACATCCCTGTATGGGGAGGAGGGAAGGAGAAAGTTTCTGTCTTCATAGTCTCTTCACAAGGGACAACTGACTAACTTTTAACAGAGTTCTCTTAAAGCAATATTTTCAGAATAAGTTTTGATAAATGTAGATGTATGTCCACTCATGTGAGTGAGTTTGTTTTGATCTGAGTGTATTTTCGTATTGATTTTCTCTTTAAGTATTTCAGCCTAGTGTTTTATTAACAGCTACATTCATGGAAATGAATGGTTGGTAGGTGATATTTGTACAGGTTATGTTTAAGGGAATGTATTTGTAAAAGAAATACCGGTGTCCTTATCCAATCAAAGAGCAGAACAATTACTATTTTAATTAGCTAAGTACACAAAGAAAAAGTATTTGCAGAGCATAGTTTTAACCGTGAAAAAACAAATGCAAGCAATTCAAAAATCTTTAATTAATCTTGGACTAAGAAAAAGTTTTAAAGGAAAAATGTGTTCATCTGTATTGTACAAAGTATGCTCAAATCCATCAGAACTTTATATACGACTTTCCCTGGCTCTGATAGTGAAATACATCATACTAGATACCAGGGAGCCTGATCCAACACCAATCTACTTCAACAGCAACTGCTGTAATCCTAGAACTATGGCTCTTTTAGCAATAACTCATCATAAGAAGAAGCATCATGCAATTAAGCTTTGTTCATCAGCAGCTTAGCTGGCATATCAGCTAGCAGCTGAGCATTTGTGGGAGTACAAACTAAGTTGTATTATTTCTTCTCCTCCACTCTTCTAAGGTCAGCCAGGCCGCCCTGGTAGCCCCGGGCTGCCAGGGATGCCGGGTCGCAGCGTTAGCATGGGCTACCTGCTGGTGAAGCACAGTCAGTCCGACCAAGAGCCAATGTGCCCAGTTGGCATGAACAAGCTCTGGAGTGGATACAGCCTGCTGTACTTTGAAGGACAAGAGAAAGCACACAACCAGGATCTAGGTACGTGCAGGTATTGCTGGCAGCAGCCTCAATTCTCTCTCTCTCGCTGAAAAGAAAAAAAAAAAAAAAACCAAAGCAAACAGGCTTAGGAAGCACCAAAATGAGAAGATAAAAGCTGGACGTCTGCACAGAGTGCCCCTGAGAGAGCTCCTGCAAGTCATTAGTACTGTTCAAGGGGACCTGTAAAGCCAGCGATACATTCTGGGTTTACTGACACATGCTTGGGAAGGAGCAGGAAACTGAAACCGTGGATTGTCTTCTGTGAGAATGATTGCCATAATTTCTTCTTTTTTCCTTCTTTTTTAACAGGGCTGGCAGGCTCATGTTTGGCTCGGTTCAGTACTATGCCGTTCCTCTACTGTAACCCTGGGGATACTTGTTATTATGCAAGTAGAAATGATAAATCCTACTGGCTCTCAACTACAGCACCTCTTCCAATGATGCCTGTGGCAGAAGAAGACATTAGGCCATATATCAGTCGCTGCTCAGTTTGTGAGGCCCCAGCTGTGGCAATTGCTGTCCATAGCCAAGAAGCTTCTATTCCTCATTGCCCTGAAGGCTGGCGCAGTTTGTGGATCGGATATTCCTTCCTTATGGTATTTGTTCTCCAGTATCACATTTTGTGTGGCACGGGCTTTTCAGTTTGAGTCTTGGGATACTAGGAAAGCTGCTCTGTTTTTGATCCAGAAACATCAAAACCATGCATCATACTGGGGAACCAGGGAACTACAAAACTAGTTTCTAGGATGCAGAAGAGGAGAAGCAAAATTTCTGTGAATTGCAGACAAAATTGCCTTTTTCCAGACTAGCATCTGCAGTCCTTATTTTATGTACAACATAGCACTTTGGAGCAGAACACAGGGACAGCTGTGGATTAGCAAAGAAAATTGCACTGAGGTGAACAGTAGCCTACAAAGCATTTTCAGAGCTAAAGATTGGGAGTTACTTATGTACATCACTATTAAGAAGCTGATCTAGAGAAAAAAAAACAAAACCCAAAACTTTTCCTCTTCTTTTGGAAACTTAAAATCATTGATGTTTGGTTGAAGATTTAGAAGCCAGAGCCTTTCACCTAGCCTGGAAAGAGAGACAATCTCCTGTTGTTTTTAAAATTAAACCTGTGTGTTGTATCTCTAATGGCAGCAAGAGCTGAGCTGTATATCTCATGGCTTGTAGGATCTCTTAGATCTTGTGATCTCGTAATTAGGAAGTGGAATATTAGTGGAAGACCTACTGAAGGGTCTGACCCGCTTTTCTTGCAAGACTGTATGGAGAGATCATGTAAGCACTTAACATTGGACGAGAACAGCTAGAGTATGTTAGGGAATGATCTGACAGTTGCTCATTTTTTCTGACTTGCTTGATGTACACCGGAGTCAAAACTTGCAACAGTATGCCCATGTTGTTAACTCTTTAAAGACTGGTCTCAATACTGAAGTAAACAGGGCAGGGAAAATAATAAGATTTCTCTGGCAGAAAATATCATAGAAGACCAGTAGTCAGTCTTACCCACAAGCCATTTGTTTCTCAAAAGCCAAACTCATAATTTTTTTCAGCAAATAAGGTAAAGGGAAATGTGGTATTTTTCTTTTAGTTGCAGGAAAAAAAAAAAAAAAAAAAAAACTAAAAAACAAGGTTTTGAGAGGGCAGGTCAAATTTTTGACCAGCCCTATGTTTGACCTTTCTTTTGCTTCTATAAAAAGCCCTGATACCAATCTCATAGTTACTTCACAAGAATTCCAAGGATTAATTAAATGTTTGCAAAGGCCTGTGTAAACACTGGGCATTGTTGACAGCAAAGTTGTCTCCTTAGCAAGAAACTTTTGCCAGGACAAAGTTTGCCAGCACCAAGGAACACACAGTGAGAAGAGTTCACATTTTCCCAGCGAGCATTCAGAGCAGATGGAGTGTTTGGTGTACACATTTTTGCTTCTTGGGCAACCATGGGAGAAGTACAGCACGCTTGTTCTTATCTCAAGAGTACATACTGGTTTACTTCCTTGGCTTAAATTTGTCACCTCCTTCCCCTGAGTAAGGTACAGGCAGGAAGGGAGTCATCACGGACTCCAGCCCAAACAGCCGTAGAAGTCAGTTAAGATTTCACATAGCTGGGGCACTCCACTATCATGCATCCTACAAAGGTACAATGGTGTAAATGTGGCAGAAGGCTGAGGCTAAAATGGCCAATACAAGAGAACTTACAGGCAGAGAGCTGGAGCTTGGACACTGCGCACAGGATTGTCCTGAGGCTGCCGAGCAGCTCTGCTCCCAAGCCCAGGCTTAAACAGCAGGTGCAGTTTTTATTAACTGCTTTCCACCTCCGATTGCAAAGGCCTCAAAGCTGTAGTAGTTTATGTTGCTTCTCACCAACTTTGTTCTTGCAGAGGGATGCTAGGACAGTTTTGCTCCTGAACTTCATAGCTTTGCAAATCTTGCAAATTTGTAAGAAAGACAACTGGTGGGCTGCATCTTTGGGGCTTGGGTGGAGTTTTTTGGGGGAGGAGGGAGTTGTTGTACTGTTGTGGTTTGTTTTTTGGTTTTTTTTTAAATCAAAACCTCAGCAACATGTAATACCAGCTAGAGATCAGAGTCCTTTACTCTGTTAAAAGGTGGCCACTTCTGTTACTCATTTATACGAACATTGTGGGCCCCTCACAGCATAAACCAAGCCAGTGCACTTTTACAGTATGGTGTTTATTAAAACATAGGCAGGCAAACATATTGGATGTGCTCAGATTTCTCCCTACATTTACAAAACTATTTAGCAACTTTATTTTCCAGCTGTTTTCTTTTATATTGCAAATTCCCTCAGTTTTTAATAGAAAATTAATCAGCATCACTTAAGAACGCAGCTGTACAGCTCTTAAAGGGTCAAGGAAAATTCACCTGTTTTGTTAGCGATGCCCTTGACAGAAGAAAAGTAACGTTCAGTTTGTCACCACAGTGTGTGTCAAAGGTAACAGTTGAGTGGTGTAAAGATGCATGATTTTGGTGTAATTTGCTGTCAAAGAATATGCCATAGAGGGAACGAGTTGTTTGTATAGAAGCTGATTTTGTTTTCACAGTGCTTCTCACATGTGATATCAATTAAAACAGACTTTATAATTAGGAAAATTCAAGTTAAATATATGGTGGAAGGTTCTTCTAAGTGAGGGTAATCAGAGGAACAGGTTGCCCAGAGAGGTTGTGGAAATTCCATCCTTGGAGGTATTAACAACTTGACAATGCCTTGGAGCAACCCAAGGGCAACTTTGGAGTCGGGCCCCACCTTGAGCAGGGGACTGGCTGAAGTGATCTCCAGTGGGCCCTTCCTACCTAAGTGACTCTCCAGTTCTAAAACTTCCAACAGTGAAAATCTTAACAATAGAAAATATGTTTATCAGAAGATTTTAAAGTGGCATCAACATATGAACTAGCTCCTTTGTATAGCTAAAGCATAACCAAACCCTTAAACCTTACGTAGTGTCAGGATGAGCTGACTCTGCTCTGGAGATAAGAATTAGGAGCAGTTCTAGTGTTTTTTCCTCTTCCCACGTGTAAGTTTTTGATGGCATTGCCTGAGGTTGTACTCTGAACGCTGCCCTCCTTGTCTCGTTTAGCACACTGCTGCTGGTGATGAAGGTGGAGGACAGTCGCTGGTTTCTCCTGGGAGCTGCCTGGAAGATTTCAGAGCGACTCCATTCATCGAATGCAACGGCGCACGCGGAACCTGCCACTACTTTGCAAATAAGTACAGCTTCTGGCTCACTACAATTGACCAGCCCTTCCAAAGCAAGCCCTCAGGAGATACACTCAAGGCAGGACTCATCCGAAGCCATATCAGCAGATGTCAAGTCTGTATGAAAAATTTATAGAAGTCTTTCACAATATAAGGAACCTGCTTATGATGTGGTTCTTATACAGTGAAATTTTCCATGATGGTTAGATATTTGAATAAATCATGTTGGTGCTTTTTTAACTTATTACCTCAAAAGCTGAATGGAAAATTAATTTTTAAAAGTGTCTGTAAAAGCAAATTAAGTGTAACACAAATTAAGTCTAACACACGGATCTAGCACTGTGTTCTCCTACTATACAGTATATATACATTTTTTGTTAGTCTAATATTATGTCATTTGCCAAATGATACAAATATTCGCAGCTTTGAAACACCAAAAAAACTTCAATAGTAAATGGTTACCTTGATCAGATACCCACTACATTTACTTTAAGAGACTATATATATCTTTTCTATTTACTGTATTTGTCACAACAGTCAAACACTAACAGCTGCAGTTCTGTAAATTAACACAGGGTGATCAAAGTGCTAAACCCTTGCAAAATACTGTAAACATACTCTGGAAAGTGTTTACGTCCAGCATTGAAACCTAACATGATTTCAGTATTTTACGCTTGGGCATTTCAAACACACCCAAAACAATCATCTTTATTGTATTTGTTTTTTCCAAGCCTCACCATGCTTTAGCACTTAACCACTGGCCATAGCAGAGAAGCCCACAGGCCGCCCCAAAATAGCGACCACAAAATGCAACTCTTCCTATTTTGATTAGGAGACTATATGCTGAAGATTAGCATTTTATTTTACAAGCTTGACGATTTTTTTCCTAGACATACCCCAGGCCAAAGGATCATTACAAAGGTCTCTTGCTCCACTGTGTTGTGGACATTGATCTGTCGCGCTGCCCACGCAGCAGCACCACCGAGCCCTTTTTGCACTGCATCTTTCCCCTCTGAAACAAAGGCGCTCACCACAAACAGATTTTAAGTGCGTACTGCTGGAGCAGCTATTGCACGTAGGGTGGGTTTTGCAGGAATG
>NW_010316129.1:39085-39322 GCF_000700745.2 Antrostomus carolinensis
TCCATGCCACATGACCTTCAAATGGCAAACTTCCCCGACCTGCCAGTTGTGTGTCTGAAGGCTGTCCTGGTAGCTGGGGGTACATGGCAATGGGATGACCATCATCCCAACCTGCATGCATCCATGCTTGCAAAAGCAAAGGGGGAGGAAGCAAGGCATTTATTTGGAACCATCTTTTCCCATAGAGAGCCAGGTTATTGCATGCCAGGCTTGATAAATGGCCAGAATGGCTAGCTC
>NW_010316129.1:39378-42300 GCF_000700745.2 Antrostomus carolinensis
CCACTGCAAGAGCGGTGGGGGGAGAAGGATCAGCTGCAAATTTCCTATTTGCAGTTATAGTCTGACTATATACCTGAATGCTTAAAACTGAAATCAAAGAGATTTTTTTTAATACCAATGACAGTTGATTTTTCCGTCTGTTACCACTGCAAGAGGGGTGGGGGGAGAAGGAAGAAGAAATTTCCTATTTGCAGTCATAGTCTGACTATATACCTGAATGTTTAAAACTGAAATCAAAGAGATTTTTTTAATACCAATGACAGTTGATTTTTCCAAAGTTCACCTCACTTCTGCTTCAGGTGCTTCTTGGCTTTTGTAATTACATTCCATCCTCACTGTATCATAAATAAATCCTGTTTTTTCTACACCTCTATTTGTTGATGATTTCCATTTTGTAAACAGTGTTTTTCTGTAAAACACATATGGACTGCTCTGTTGAATTACATTGTTTGCACATAAAGAAATAGAAAAGCCACTACCAGAAAGCTCCTTCTACGGAAATCCAAATTCTTCAACCAAGAATACACTTATTTCACGGCACTTAAAAAGATCCAAGACAGAAGCTGTGTTTTGAAAATTGATTGTTTAAGCTGAACTACTGAACACTACAGTGTTCCATCTCTTGTTAGGAAGAATAATGTAAGCCAATAAAATGCAATGTTGAGGATTAAAGCAATGTATTAGTCACGATCTACAATGTTCAGGAAACCAACATGAATCAAATTTGAAAAAGTGTTACCTCCACAGAAAAAAAAAATAGAAATTAAGTTAAACTTCTTATCAAGCACACTGTGTAACCTGGATTGGTTGTACATACAATTAGATATATCCATTGAAATGAGCTCTCTGGCCATGCCATAGCTCTGAAAGGCAGCCCCAAACAAACTAATCACATTAGTGTTTGCTTCAGCTAAATAAAATACTTAGAATTGAAAACATTGCAGACAACAGGAGGCAAATCTATTCCACGTTTGCCAGTTCTTTTAAATTGGACACAGCAGTAACAAACACCCAGGAAGCAGCAATTTACCTCTTCCAGGTGTTGCTGGACTTCAGTGGTCATGGGATGATCACACAGTTACTGCTTGTGAGCTTTACAGCACGCAGCTCTGGCAATGCCGGACATTCAGTGTTCCAAGAGAATTCAACTGGAGGTTAAACAGATCTGTAAAACTGATTACATCAACAACAACAGCAAACTATTTGGATTTTTGTGGCTAATACGTTGCCCAATCTTCCTATGCAGCTGATTTTTTTTGCAGGTAAAACTTTAGCAGATAGATCTTTCTCCAACAGTTGCTTTGCCTCTTACTTTTCTCTGACTCACATAAGCTGTTCTTAACAAGTTTGGTCAGCGTGGTATCAGCCCAGCATTGGCTTGAACACACAGGCATGGTGCAGGAAAAAACAAACCAGCCACAAAACCCCACAAGGTGCCAAGCAGACTTGAACTTCTGTACTTTGTTTGCGCACATCATGTGCTGCAGGTCTGTGTACTCATACCTGTGTTTTTCCAAAGCCTGTGTAATCGCTGTTGGCGAAGGGGAGGGAGCTCATGCACACAAACATGGAATACTTGCAGCAGCCAGAGCATTTCACCTGGTGAGCTGACCCAGAGCACAGCATGGAGGGGAACTGACTTCTTCAAGCTGCCTCTTAGCTGCAAGTTTACCTCCTCTCCTATGAAGAAAGGTTGGAGAGTTGGGGTTTTTCAGCCTGGAGAAGAGGAGGCTCCAGGGAGATCTTATTGCAGCCTTTCAACATGTAAAGGGGGCCTACAAGATCTTTTACCAAGGCCTGTAGTGAAAGGACAAGGGGCAGCAGTTTTAAATTGAAAGAGGGTGGATTTAGATTGGACAGAAGGAGGGCATTTGTTACGATGAGAGTGGTGAGACACTGGCACAGGTTGCCCAGAGAAGCTGTGGATGCCCCCTCCCTGGATGTGTTCAAGGCCAGGATGGATGGGGTTTTGAGCAACCTGGTCTAGTGGAAGTTAAAATACAGGAAAAGAACTCAGCTACAGGAAAACAAAACAATCTCTTTTTTTTTTTTTAACTATAGAGTTCCAGCCTAGGATGTAAAAACCAGAAGGGCTTTGCCTGATAAGTCAAATCTTTTGCTACAAAGTCTGCTGTTTGCTTCCTACATTTCCTGTTTGAAAACGCACTGAAGTATAACATGTTGCTGAGCCTAGAGAAGGTAAATGAGATTATATTCCCCTTCTGCAGGTAACAGTGCATCATTATATCAGCACAGATATAGAGAAGTCAACATAGTGACATCAGTTGACACCAATTATTTCCTCAGAGTGTATTGACCAGATCAGTTGAGTTTGCTCACAGCCAACTTGACTGGGCTTGTCTAGGTCTGCCAGAAATAGACAACTAGCAAACAGTAAGCAGTAAACGACCCCACAGCAGAAGGTATCAGACTGATGCCAGAAGAGAGGCTGGAGGGGGTCACTGCTGATGTGCTGATGGTGCTCTACAGTCAGCAGCAGCCCCCATAACTGTGTGGGGGCCAGCAGCATCCCCAGGGATGGCCACTTGTGCCCACTGAGGGCGAGCAGGGACCTGGCCTCACAGCCAATGGAGACTAGGCACATGTTTGTGCAAGACATACAGGATGAGGCGAGCAAGTAACATCCCAGCACCTCATGACCCACAAGCAAAATGTAAAAACAGGCAGGTGGTTCCGGCTCCTTTTGTGGCTCTCTTAAGACTCAATGCCTTGTTGAGGTTGTCAGGGACCAATGGCAACCTTGGTCTTACCTCATGTGCTGATTTTGGCTGGGGTGGAGTTACTTTTCTTCATAGGAGCTAATATGGGGCTGTGTTTCGGATTTGTGCTTGAAACAGTGTTGATAATGCAGAGATGTTTTGGTCACAGAGTCACAGAATCACAGAATGTGAGGGGTTGGAA
>NW_010316130.1:0-314 GCF_000700745.2 Antrostomus carolinensis
GAGATATGACAGCAGCAGTGTGAGCGTTGATGCATCATGTGGGGTCTCTGAACGAGGCTAAGAAATTACAGGCAAACGGAACTACAACTCAGGGAAAAAAACCAACAAACCACCTAATGATATGTGAAGATATTGCAGCGGATGGTTTCAATCGGAATTTAACAGATTCCTAAGAGAAAAGACAGAAGAGTGGAAGGACCAGCATGAGGGGATCTTCTTTAGACACCAACAGGGTAAGCAATTTTACAGAATCCCAGACTGGTGGGGGTTGGAAGGGACCTCAGGAGATCATCCAGTCCAACCCCCCTGCCAAA
>NW_010316130.1:356-1406 GCF_000700745.2 Antrostomus carolinensis
AGAGATGGAGACTCCACACCCTCTCTGGGCAGCCTGTCCCAGGGCTCCGGCACCCTCACAGTGAAGAAGTTTCTCCTTAGGTTTGTGTGGAACTTCTGGTATTCCAGTTTGTGCCCATTGCCCCTTGTCCTGTCACTGGGCACCACCGAGAAGATCCCAGCCCCACCCATTTGGCCCCCACATTTCAGATCTTTATAGCCATTGATCAGATCCCCTCTCAGGCTGCTCTTCTCCAGGCTGAACAGCTCTCTCAGCCTCTCCTCACAGGGGAGATGCTCCAGGCCCTCATCATCTTTGTGGCCTCCACTGGACTCTCTCCAGAAGATCCCTGTCCCTCTTGAACTGGGGAGCCCAGAACTGGACACAACACTCCAGATGTGGCCTCACCAGGGCAGAGTAGAGGAGGAGGAGAACCTCCCTCGACCTACTGGCCATGCTTTTTTTTAACACCCCCAATTCTTTTGGAAACCCATTAAGGGAGTCACCTCGAGTTTTACAGCGCTCTGGTTTTCAGGCTCAGGAGAGCTGGCATTTGATGTGGAACATGCAGCCTGCAGGCATCATTTCACAAAGCCTTCACCTCTTCCCCCACGCTGCCATGCCCGCTCACCAGTTATCTCACTGCGCTTTGATGTCTCCCACTCAAAACACCGACAACACTGGTGGAAGAAATCTCAAGAGATGCTTCATTCCAAAAAACAAGAGCCAGAGATACAGCTGATGTCTTAAGATCATAAACATCCAAGGGGAAATGTCCCAATTTCAAGGGCTCTTAGGTTTTTTTTCTACTTTGCAACTCAACAATTTCATCCGGGAGCAATTTGCAGCGATGCTAATTGTAGGTTTTTCCCTGAGCTGTGCAAAGTTATAGGCCAATTATTTCTCTTCCAAACCCCTGTGATGCATGTGGATTGCTGAACACAGCATGATGGAAGAAGCCAAAGCTGTTTGACCAAGCAACAAATCAGCATCACTCTCTAAAATCAATTTTAAAAAATAATAATAAAAAAAAATCAAAATATAAGCAAGGAAATGCAGGGGAGAAGCACT
>NW_010316130.1:1443-4062 GCF_000700745.2 Antrostomus carolinensis
GGTAAGATGGAAATGAGGAGGCATAAAAAAGACTTTGCAGCAAAGCTACACGTGCATTATGTGTGTTATTAAAAATACAGAGGAGCTGCATGCAACCGAGCTGTCGGAGAAACAGGGCCATTTATTCAGCTCTCTGCAGCCTCAAGCTTCAGAGGTAATTGTGGCTGCTGCCTCCATAATCCAAAAATGTTGATATCCTTACAATTTAACTTTCAATTTATAAATTATATACCTTCTGAGTAATGAGAATACAATTTTATTTACATCAAAATTTGGAAAAATCTGTATTTTCCTTGTTTTAGGAGCCTTTGGGACACAAAAGAGGGTCCCAGCTTCTGAGAAGATCCAATTTTCAAAATGCAGTTGTACCTGCAGAGTTAGCTGAAGTATCTACCCCATTTCAAAGCTTGAATTTTGAGGAAGATAATCCTGGGATTTTGCACAAAACTAGGAAGCCAACTTTGAGTGAGAAATCCATGTCTGCTTTAAGTGAAAATTCAGAATTTTAATTGTTACAGCGAAGTGATGGGAAAGAGAGGGATAAGTGTTGTGAACATCTCATAGGTCCACCATATCGTTTGTGAAACAGCATTTCCCAAATCTGTTTCCTGTGTTACACTCAATGTCCTGAACTACTCTGATTTGTAACCAAAGCCAGGCTGATGGATTTTTACAACTGGCATAGAAATATGGTTCCTATTCTCCTAAGGTCTCCCAGAGCATGGGTTTTGCAAGGCCAGCTGATCTAGAAACTAAGGAAAACGGATGGTATGTGTGTGGTGGTGGTGGTGGTGTCACTGGGCTGGCAGCCAGACACAGCTGCTCACTCAATCCCCACCCAGGGGATAGGGGAGAGAACTGGGGGGCAAGGGGAAGGAGACTCGTAGGGGGAGAGAAGAACAAGTTAATCATGGAAATAAAAGAAATCTTAAAATAATAATGAGATTTAAATAGTAATGATAATAATAGTGATAAAATATGCAAATGAGTGACACCCAGTGCCATTGCTCACCACCCACCGACCAAGCCCGGCCCGTTCCCAGAGAACGATCCCGGAGGAGCCACAATCCCAACCCAAAACCGCAATCCTGGGAGAGCCAGAGCCCGAGCGAAAGCCAGAGAGAGCAAGAGAGGAAGAGCCCCTCATGGATCTCCTGCCCATGGGGGACAGGAGATGGAACAGCCCCTTGGCAGAGCCCAATGCCCATGGAGCTGGTCCATTGCAATATTCCTCACCCCTCCCAGACCTTGCACTTGCAGACCAGCAAAACACAAAGTCCTTCAACTTCCAGTGACAACTGAAAACATCGGTGTGTTCTCAATGTTCTTCTCCTAACCAATCCCAGCTGAACCCAAACCCCAGCACTGTTCCACCTGCTGTACAGAAACCAGCTCTGGCCCAGCTCCACACCAGGACAACATGTTGCCACGCAGAGGCAGTAAATATACCAGCCTCTTTTCCACACTGTCCCCAAAGGTTCCTGACTCCCATCATGTTGCACTGTGGTTACCTGGGGATGCCAAACCTTCCCCCAGACACACACACAATGTCAAAGACCAAGGTTCACCAAGAAATTTATGAGGTTTTCCTTAGAGGGAAGAAGGATTTGTCCACAAGAGCTTGTTAAAACCACTCACCTATGATAGGGCAACTGATTTCTTTCCATCGAGCTTACAGTCGCCAGTTGCTTCCAAGCTCAAACCTACAAAGATGTCTCAAAAAAGAGACACCTTCTCTCCCAAGGATGAATTTTCTGTGCACTGCTGGAGTGTTCATACTGCACCTAACGCAGCTGGGCTCTGACACCAGAGGTGATGTACAAAAGGAGGAGCAAACACAGAATCACAGAATCATAGTGTTTGAAAAAGACCTTTCAGATCATCGAGTCCAATCATGAACCCAACACTGCCAATTCCACCTCTAAACCATATCCCTGATCACCATATCTACAGGTCTTTTAAATCCCACCAGGGATGGGGACTCCACCACTGCCCTGGGCAACCCCTTCCAATGCCTCAGAACCCTTGCAGCAAAGAAATTCTTCCTCACATCCCATCTCAACTGCCCTGGCCACAACTGGAGCCCATTTCCTCTTGTCCTGTCCCTTGCTCCTTGGTTGAACAGACCCACCCCCACCTCTCTCCACCCTCCTCCAAGGGACTTGCACAGAGCCAGAAGGTCTCCCCTCAGCCTCCTTTTCTCCAGGCTCAACAACCCCAGTTCCTTCAGCTGGGAACTCAGCACACTTGTGCTCCAGACCCTTCCCCAGCTCTGTTGCCCCAGTGCCAATAAAGCTCTGCAAAGATCTAGTAGCACAGAGATTGCTCTCACAAGGACAAGGCTGAAATTCCCACACTATAAACAAACAGCACCAGGAAAGGAAGAAAAGCCCAGATAATAAAAACTTCAACACTTGGCCAAGGGCAAGTCTGTTCATCAGACCTCTGAGAAGTCATACTTGTGTCACAATACCAAACAGCACTGTCATGACAGGACTTTTTGCTGTGTTGTAATGCTATTAATTTAGCTGCAGCAGAAGAAAGAACAAAAATAAGGCATCTCTTGGAGGCCAAGGGAAGGGATCGTGTGTGTTCCCACCCAGTATTTCCATCAGGATC
>NW_010316131.1:0-553 GCF_000700745.2 Antrostomus carolinensis
GCCACCCCGGGGCTCAGCCCCCGCCCGGGGGGGGTGACACGGCCACCCCTGTCCCTGGGCCCCCACCCAGCCTAGGCTGGAGGGCGTGGGGCAGCTTTGGGGTCTCCGGGGGACTTTGGGGACTCAGGGGGGACTCCGAGGGGACTCCAGGAGACTTTGGGGACTACACCTTGGGGACTCAGAGGGGACCTTGAGGACTCCAGGGGAGCTTGGAGACTCAAAGGGACTTTGGGGACTCAAAAGGCGAATTTCCCCTTTGGGGAACTGCTCCCTCGGCAGAGAAGAGTGAGGAGATGGCAGCGAGGTGGGGAGGGGGTGGGTGTGGGCTTGGAGGATGGCTTCAGGGTGACGAAATGTGGCACAAGGAAAGGTGTGACCCCCCAGCTCCCCCTGGAGAGGGGCTGCAAAGCCCGGCGGCCCCCCTCCCTGCAGTGGCCATCTCCTGGGATGGCAGATAACGTGGGCAGGGGGAAGCACAGAAATTGGTCCGGGAGGAGGGTGGGGGGAACTCTAAACATCCCAGAAGGCCGCGGAGGGGACGTCACCAATGTCA
>NW_010316131.1:594-2168 GCF_000700745.2 Antrostomus carolinensis
GCCCCTTCCCCGTTGCTCTTCCTTGCCCAGCTCTGCCTCAGCTGAGCCATGGGGTGGGGATGCCAGGGGGGGAATAATGCCCTCAAAACCCCAAAGCACAACATTTCCAAGGGAAAATGTGGGGAAGGAGCTTTATTTGCTGAGAGCTCAGCTCAGTCCACAGGTTCACGCTGAGAAGGGTGGTCTCAGTCAGGGTGGGGGGTCTGAGGACACCCCCTTGTCCGGTGGGAGCTGCGTGTCCCCAGTGCGTGAGGCAGGATCGGGATGGAGCGGAGGGAAAATCGAGGCCACGGTGCCGCTGCCCCCGGGTGGGACGGGGTTAGACGTAGGTGCCCTGCAGGATGTTGTAGTACATGACCAGCAGCACGATGCCGATGATGGCCGCCACGATGCCCAGGCAGAGCGCTGCGATGTTGAGGTGCTTGGCCGTCCTCCCGTAGCTGCCGGCGCCTGCCGCGTCCAGGGCGATTTTCCTGTCTCTGGCCTGTGGATCAGGAGAGGGAGATGGGCAGTGAAACAGCACGAGCTGGAGGTGGTGGCGGCAGTGGTGGCAGTGGGATGAGGGGACATCCTGGTCCCTCTTGCCATCAAGCAACTGGCCTTGCCAAAGGCTGGTACCGGCACCCATGGGGCTCTGCCGCGTCCCCGAGGAAACCCACCGCGACGCAGTGGAAATGGAGCATTTCCTTCATGGTTTGTGAAAAACCATTGTGCTTGGCAGGGTGCTGCCCAGTCCTCCCAGGGGCCGGGTCAGCAGTGCAGGAGGGGTAGAGCCGGGCAGAGGAAGGGGTTCTGGTCAGGAGTGCCCACGTGGCACTTGCCGCGGTGCCAGCTGATGCCGACATGCGTCTCTCAATGGTTATCAGGCGCTCATTAAAAACAATTCGCTATCAAGGTAATAAAGGAGAATGGCGCAGGAGCAGCCGTTCCTTATCTCAGGTGGGGACAAAGCTTCGCGGTGGCTTCGGGAATGCCACAGCAGGGACCTGGCTGCCCACCCTATCCCCATGGCACTAGACTATTTGGGGAGGGACATCTCCTCTAGTCTGCAGGAGGAGAGCTGAACCCACCCAGATGGGACAGGGTGAGATGGGGTGGGACGGGGTGAGATGGGGTGGGACAAGATGGGTGTATTGAGTCTGGCTGAGGTGGAGTTAATAGTCCCCACAGCAGCCTCAGAGTGCTGGGTTTTGTGTTAGTAGCCAGAAAGGTGTTGATAACACCCCAGTGTTTTGGTGACTGGTGAGCAGTGCTAGTACAGCACCAAGGCTGGCTCTCCAACATTCCGTCTCTCCCCTGCAGTAGGCTGGGGTGGGGAAGGCCTTGAGAGAGGACACAGCCAAGACAGCTGGCCCAAACTGACCAAGAGATATTCCATACCATATGACGTCTACTCAGAAATAAAGGGAGAAGGGGGGGCATTCGTTATTTACGTATATCCCCCGGAACCGCAGTGCACATGAAGCCCTGCTTCCCGGGAGGCGGCCAAACGTCGCCTGCTTATGGGACGTAGAGAATAAATATCTTGTTCTTTTGCTTTTGAGCACAGCTTTGCTTTGCTTCTGTTAAACTGC
>NW_010316132.1:0-692 GCF_000700745.2 Antrostomus carolinensis
TTTTGGTGCAATTTTGAGGTAATTTATGGGCCTAAAAACACCTTTTTAGGGAGATTTTGATCCCAATTTTACCCCAAATTTCCTCAGATTTGGTCAATTCTACATTCTTATTTTTTTAATTAACAAAATAATCAATTTTGAGGCATTTTGGTGCAATTTTGAGGTAATTTATGGGCCTAAAAACACCTTTTTAGGGAGATTTTGATCCCAATTTTACCCCAAATTTCCTCAGATTTGGTCAATTCTACATTCTTATTTTTTTAATTAACAAAATAATCAATTTTGAGGCATTTTGATGCAATTTCGAGCTATTTTAGAGCTTTAAAACTCATTTTTTTGAGGCATTTTGACCACAATTTTACCCCTAACTCCCTCCCAGCTGCCAAATTGCTCATTTTCCCCCTCTTTTTCCCCAAAAAAACACCTTTTCCTTTTAAAACCAAACCCAATTTGGCACCTTTTCGATTAATTTTATATATTTAATCATCATTTTGAGCCCATTTCGCTGCTTTTTGAGAGGCCCCAACGCGATGTCGAAGGTTTTTTTACCCTCTTAAACGCGACTTGCGGCGAGAAATAAACATCCCAGCGTATCTTTTGAGCTTAAATAAAGCGATTTGAGGGGTTTTCAGCATCGTTTTGGGTTGTTTTAAAGCGAATTTTAAAGGTTTATTTTATGAGGGGGGAGGGGG
>NW_010316133.1:0-8865 GCF_000700745.2 Antrostomus carolinensis
CAGGGGGATCAGCTCGGACCAGCGCCCGAAGCGGCCTCTGACCGCCTATTTCCGCTTCCTGAAAGAAAATCATTCTGCTTTTCGGCAAAAAAACCCAGGTACGAGAGGGCTGGACCGGGTGGTCTTTCGCGGGCCCTTCCCGTCCCTGACGTGCTGTGAGTCTGTGCTTCTGCCGGGGGCTCGGCGCCGGGCGGCTGCCAGGCGGTTGGCTTTTACCTCGCCTTTAGAAATACCAAGTCTGAGCACCTCGAGTGTGCCGGAGATTTGGTTATAAACCTACCGTCGCTCTAGATATGTACGATATATACATTCCCTCCAGAATGTGTGATTTAAATAAAACTGGAACAAAGCATTGCTTTGTAAAACTAAACGTCATAAGGTACGTTGCCCTGATTTCAGGAGGCCAAAACCACCCTGTTATCCGTACCATACCAAAGGTAAATGCAGGATTGCTATACTTACTGCCTGTACGCTCATTAGCTTCGTCTTTTCTATTTAGTAACTCAAACAAAGTTACGTTTGCGTGTAACTTTAAAAATATTTGAAGAAATGACTCACCTGGGCAATACATGTTAACAATATTTGTGGTTTTTAGTTATTTTTAAATCTGTATATTTGAAGTACACTATTGTTGATATAACAAACTGTATGTGATTTTATTTTTATGCTTAATGATTTAAAAACTGTATGTACTGGATTGCCTCAGTGTATATGGGAGAAAAAGTAAATGTATTTTCTGTGGTAAAAGTGGTTAATTGTTTCCTGTGAATATGTTTAATTTATTATCAAAAACTTTATTTATCGGTAATGCAGTCACTCTCCTCGTCAGAGAGCAGCAAAATGGAAAACTGTGCTGATTTTGAAAGTGCCATTGAAATAGATGTTAAAATGTTTAAAGAACTATGGTTATACTGGGCAAATCATGAGGTAAATTTAAGTAGGGGAAACCATTTGGTACCCGGTTTTGCTTGGTAGTTTTTGTTCAACAGTGTGAAAGGTTGAGACACTGAACTTGCAGAGCTTACTGTAGTTAAATGCCACGCCAGTGTTTTCCATGTGTTTCCAAAATTTAAATAATCTGAAAATAAATGTACCGTATCTCATACACAAATTAGGAATTTGGGGCTTTCTTGTTCCAATAGAGGTAATGTTCAAAAATAACCTGATAATTTTTTTTTCTTTTATCATTGGCAAAGCATCGTATTGTCAAAGGTTTTAAACTTGGTATACTTGGACTAAAAGCTCCCCATCTGTCTTTCTGTCTTGTTTTTCCAGTATTCTGGAAGTCAGGGTACTGACAAGAGTTTAGTTCTGCTTTTCCACTGTTGAGATGGCTGAACTTTACACCTGAGGTGGGAGAGAGGAAGATCTATTTTTTTCTTTTAGCGTGAAGCACAGGGAAAGCCTAGAAGGGGTTTTTCAAGAGAAGTTGTTGCAGCCTCTTTCCAGCATCCTCAGTTTTTAAATTTGTTGGGGGTTTTTTGTTATTTTATTTTCCTCTTCACAAATTCAGGTCTGGCTGCAAACCTTTTCAAATGACCATAGTGCAAGATCCAGAGTCAAAGGCAGTCAGCTGAAAAACAAAGCAGATGCAAGTCGTCGTACTCTTGTTTGTGGGAGAAGGAAATTATTTCTTCTTTAACCTTACTTGTGTTGAATAATATTGTAAATAAAGGACTTTATTTTAATAAAGATCAAGCATTCTTGCTGTTTGAGGTGGATATGGTCACATTATACTTGCTTTGAAAAATCCAGCAAACTTTTTGACAAAAAGTGAGAACTGGAAATTTTAATTTTAGTTTCTTCCCTGGCCGTCCTCCAAGTTCAGATCATCTTGCATTGTATCAAAAAGGATCCAGCTCAAAAGGAAAAACAAAAAAACAACCAAACAAAAAAAAAACAATTCCATTGAGGAGTGGTAATAGCTGTCTGTCTTGAAATGGTGCTTTGGTTTATAAGTGCATGTTTCATTCGAGTTTAAACCAAGAGCAGGGACTCTTTTCCCCAAAAAAATAGTACAGTTCCCTTTAACTGCCACAGCAGGTTATGAAAGGAGGAAAAAAGATTTTTGTACAGGGAAAAAGATACCAGTGACAGCTTTCCTTGGGAAAATTGAAGATACTTACTAAAGATACAGTGTTGATCTCTATTTTCTTGTTTTCTAATTTTAATGTACAGAAATGAGTAACATGGAGCTGGTTAAAAAACTAGCAGGTGCTTGGAAGGAGTTACCAGCATCACAGAAGCAGGTAAGTTTGTATCTTTGCCCTGTGTACTTTGAACTTTATATAAAGTCTTAGTGGTTGTTCTACTTGGTTTGGTGTCCTCTGTATTTTTTTGTTTTGTGTTGTATTTTTGTTGGTGGTGTTTTTTTAAAACAACAGTAAAAATGCATTTGTGTACAAAGGTTTAGACATAAAAACAATTCTGAAGAGAGCTGGGAGCTTTGCAGTACTTAGGGGAAAACACTTTGATGCTTCTACACAGGGCTTGATTTGTAGTATTTTTAATCTGTTGCCAGAGAAACAAATGAGATAGATCTCGCTCTATGGAGCTCTAGGGCTGGGAATCAATATTTCTTCCTGGATGTTAATTATACGTCTGTGCATTACGTGTATAATAATAGAAGTATTGTAAAGTTGTTCTGCTTTCATATGCGTAACCGAGGTGAAACCTCAGCTAGTTCTGGAGAATGGACCAACTCTTTTTTTTGTGCATAATAGATAGTAACCAGAGACCTAACTTACAAAAACCTTTCTTTAAAAAGTTTCATCTAATAAACTTCCTTTTTGTTGTAGGTAGTGATGCTTCTGTAAGAGTGGCACTTTAAAGGGATAATTAAAACAACTCTAGGAATTGCTAATCATTGCTGAATATAAGTGCCATTTTTAGAAAAGTAATGATTGTTCTTACTCAGTTGCAGTTAGTAATTAGAACCTTTTTAGGAACTAATTGCCATTTTCTAGCTAAAGTAATACCTTTGTTCAGGAGAATTCAAGTGATCTTACATCCCTTCTGGACATCTGGCTCTATGTGCCTTAAAGTAAAGTACACCTTTCCATTTCTGTGTCTGAAGTGGTGAAAATGATGGTGATTTTTCAGGTCTGCCTGGATGCTCGATACTTAGCTCAGCTTTTCTGGATGCTCTGGTACCAAGGCCATGGTTTTATGATGCTTCTGTGCCTGGTATTGGCTGGTGTAGGAGTGTGTTCGGTGACTGGAGCACTTGTGTGCTGCAGTGGGTACACACAATTTAGGAGCAGTCATTTCAACCAAGCTTCAGCTTTTTTTTTCTTGTATGGAAGATTGTTGTTGCTTTGAGCTGCATCTGAAGATTTGTCTGATGTTATCAGATTAACTAAGATAATTCATGGGAAGAGCCCAGGTTTTGCATCTGAGTTCTTCTGAATCCTTTCTGCTAATTAAACAGATCTGAAATTGATACTTTACTTTAAAAATCTTATGTTCCAGGGTAGTCTGTATTTTTTTTATTAGTAGGTTAGAAGTGTTAGCTTGTTTAATGGTCAGGTGCATGGAGCTCAGAAAACAGGCTGTCTAAAGCTGGGGAGAGGTGGCAGGGTGGGATTAACAGAGTTTGCTTCTACAACTAGAAGAATACCAGACAATACAGACTAATTAAATTCTCAGAATTAGCTTAAGCTTTTATATAAGTATCTTACCTACCTAGATGTAGGTTTGTTTGTTGTTTTGGGGGGGGGTGGTGTGGTGGCTTTTTTCTTTTTGTTATGGGATTTGGGTGGGGTGGTGGCTTGTTTTGTTTCATTTTTTGCTAAGTTGTAGTGATACTGAAATTAGAATAGCTCAGAATTAGTGTGGTAAAAGGACATTTATCTTTTTCAGTCATATTAAAGGTGCCATGCTTATCTCACTGAAAGCTTCTGTTTAAGGTTGGTGATTGTTTTCGTTTTAGGTTTATGAGAACGCTAGAAAGACAGACTGGCAAAGGTATGTGGAGCAGTTGACGGCGTATAAAGCACAGCTAACTCCGGCCCAGGCTGCAGCTTTGAAAGAAGAAAGGAGAAAACGACTGGCAAAAAGAAGATCATTCAGGGCAAAAAGAGTAAGTATTTTGAAGTTCAAATTTATTTTCTCTTTGTGGAAACTGAAGTCTCTTTGTCTAGTATACAGAGCAGAGTTGAGGCATGTTTAGAAATATAAAAGCAGCTCTCGAAATAAAAAAGAAAAAAAAAACAACAACAACAACAAAAAAAACAACCCCATGGACTAAAATAATTGCTGGTGTTAGCCGTTATTTTAGTGGCTTTCCTGTGCTTGAATACCAGAACTAGCACATATCTCTGTGCTCGCAGGTAGCTTCTCTATGTTTTTTCTTCCTATTCCTAAAGCTGCCTGAGGAATGATAGGTAATAAAAGACATTTGAACCAACAACACTTTTTTTGGTTGGGAAGACATCCAGAAATAGCTTTTCACAAAGGCCTTGTATCTGTTAGTTCAGTGGCCCCTACAAGATAGTAGCTGTTTGAAGTAACCTTTTTTCCTTCCTTCTTTTACATTTTCCACTTTGCTCTCTGTGTAGCTGCTGGTGTGTTGAATAGAGTTACACAGAGGCATGTCTGTTAGTGTCTTTTATTGGCTTATTCATACAGATCATCCTCCGTATTCCCTTTTAACTGGTTTATATATAAATTCTCAAAGACAGAACCATCCGTAAAGGTACAATGTTACAATATGTCCAGTGGCAAAATCAGTTGAAGGGGTTATTTATTGCTTGTTTATTTCTGTGAATTAAACTGCTGGTGTGATGTTGCCCTAAGTGGCAAAAGTGAAATTAATTTGATTTAAAAGACCCCCTAGTTAGAGAAATTTTTTAATGCAAATAATTCTGCTGATCCTTTTTTAGAGTATGGCACCACAAGGAATTTAGCTGGCGTACCTAATACCTTGGCAGATGTAAGCTTGCAGCACTCAGGCTGCAATGGGGATGTCTTGGGGAAAACAGCAAGTGGCATCCGTAATTTGCTGTACTTCCCCTTTCTCACCATTGTCCTTTTAGGCAGAGCATGCTGATAGCAGAAATCTAGTTCTGTTTCCCTGGAAATCTGCTGGTTCTGTTCCACCTTCTGGCCTCTCACAGTTAGGTATCTGCCCTCCTCTCTGCAGGCATACAGCATTTCACGCCAGAAACTGGGCCTTTCGAAGATAATAGAAAACCTAGTGTCATGACTTTCTTACTGAGTGGAATTTAGTAAGTGGTTTTGGTTTCTGGAAGATTTAGCTGAAGTAAGAGTCAGTTATAAAATGCCTTTTTTTTTTTTTAATGTCTGAAAATTTAAGTTGTTAGCTTTTCTTAATTTAGTTCAGTGTTAGTCTTGACAAGTGGTGAAAGTAACCAAAGCACCTTGATATACAGTCCAGTTTACAGAATAAAATACTAAAAAATGAGTTTGAGTCTGATATTTGTATAAAACATAAAGACAATTGGTAAGTTTAGTTTTGGAAAAATGCATGCTTTTTAGATTTAATAACTTTTCTTGTTGTTTTTAAAGGAACTGACTGTGCTTGGAAAACCTAAAAAACCTCGTAGCGGCTTTAACATTTTTGTGTCAGAAAACTTTCGAGAATGTGAGGGAGCTACACCTGTGGTAAGCTGGGAAAGATTGTTCTTTAAAATAGATTGATTGTCTTCAGAAAACCTGTTTTGAATTCTGTGCATTTGAAAGACTGTTCAACGGTTCAGTGACTGGATTATGCTTTGCTTGGGCTATGTTTTTTTAGGCTGTGGTGAACTTCTGGCTATACTGCTGGTGGCATGTCCTATATAAACTGCTCTGTGGGTAAACAGACCTAAAATATTTGCACTGGTTTTTGCACTTCAGTGTTACAGACTTAATCCATTCCTTCTGTGAGGACAGAATTCTACTTTTCTTTGTTTTGGTGTAGAAATATATTAGTTTTTCCAGTGGTTGTGGTGGTCTGCTACCATTTCTGTAGCAGTGCTTATTGTACCTCCTGTAGCACCCTGGATGTTACAGAACATGCAGGATCTCCTCAGCAAAGTCACAAGTTCTGCACTACACTGTGCTCTGGGGTGATTTAAGTTACGCTGGTGGATTACAGCACTCGAAGCACTGGAGACTTCCCCTGTATGCCTAATGGGTTCCTTACCTTGTGCATTTACTCACCAAATCAGGGTGGTGTGGAAATAGTTTGTTCCTCGGTTTTCTGTGTACAAGGGAGGCATCTCCATTCAGCTGAGGCCCCGTTTGACACACGCGTGCCGAAATACCCCTGAAGTGGTACAGAATTTCTTGTGAGCGTGGTTAATACTTGGTATGGGCTTGGCTTAAGTTAGGCCTTGGTTTAAACGAAACCAATATGTGGGGTGAGGTGTAGTATGTTGCCATAAATCAGCTCAGCTCTTCTCTTTGGCTGCTTTAGCAGCAGGCTAAGTAATTTACACTGCTTCATGCTTCTATTAGCTGTAAAGGTGTTTCAGATGATGCCCAGCAATGTGTTGAACGGTGTAATTTATTATTTACCTACTTGAAGAGAGTGGGGTGTTAAGCCCATGTGACTTTTTGCTTTTTTTACCTTAGTTTATACTTGGCTTTTACTAGTGTGGCGTTCATCTGTAACCCCCTGTGGTCAGTCTGCTGATAAAATAATCCTAATCTATTGCATATTCTATATCCTGTAGGCAAAGCTGAAGCAATTATATGACACATGGCGAAAACTGTCCAGTCCTCAAAAGCAGGTATGTCAGTGGATGTTGATGAAGCTCTGATCTAATTGGAAAATTACAAACTTGAATCAAAATTAATAAAGTCATACAAAATCTTGAACTCGGTTACTCAAAATATAATACTGAGGAAAATACTCTGGGATCCTATTTTTGCATCTTGAAAAAGATTGTCATTACTTTTATTCTAGTAGTGACCATTTCTTTCAGAGTGTTGATGACATGTGAGTGAGTGGGATAGGATGGAAGTTTTGTATGCTTGGAAATGGATGCTGAGTGGCATCTGGGGAGGGAGGTGGAATGATTTGCAACAATTATATTTTTTTTTCTAATGATGTATAATATTTTTAAATGCCAGCATAGTAATTTGCTGCTTGTGGAAAGACTTTTGGCAGGTAAAAGCAACAGAAATCTACAAGTTAGGTGCATACCGTAATTTATTAACTTCTGTTGTCTTGGGGTACTGAAATACAAACCTGCAGATGCGTATATGAAAACTGAAGGTGTGTTATACTGAAATCTCATCTGCACCTTCATATTTTCAAGTATTCCGTACCTTTCTGTCCTTCCTCCTGAATGCCCCTCTTCTGGATTGTTTTGAATGTGTACTTAGAACATGCACATGGTTTTTTCTGTAGAAAACAATTTTTTAAATAGTTCTGCAGAAATATCTATTCCTGTTCCTTCCATAAGCCAGCTCTCTCAAACTAATACTCAAATAAAAAGCCTTACCTGTTAGTAGTCATATTGAATAAACTTCCTCTTCAGGAATGGCCATCTGTTGCCATAACCATAATTCAGTGCTAAGGTTTTGTATTTTTGTGCAAGTTTGATGGTTTTTGCATTTTCTGGAGGTGAGCACCTGGGATGCGCACTGCGCAGGTCTTGCTCTGAGTCACCTTTGTATCAAAAGGGAGGATGTGACACGGCAGTTACGCAGACAAAGCCCCTTCCGTAACTGCCGATACATAATTTCCTTCCAGCCATACCTGCAGCTTGCTGAAGATGACAAGGTTCGGTATGAAAACGAAATGAAGTCGTGGGAATCAAAAATGGTTGAACTCGGACGTGAAGACCTGATACGTTCCAGAAGGCAAAAGCCAAAAAAGAAAACTGCTGAAACTACAAAGGAAGCTGGAAAAGCCAAAGCTTCCTCACATGAAAAAAAGGCAAAATTAAAGTTGAAAAAATCAGAAGAATAAAATGGTTAAGTATTTTATATTTAATGCCCTTTGGTTGTCATGTCTTTATCCTGCTGTGTTAATGCTTCGGCCAGCATTAGCACTGACATTTGGAAAACCCTTAAAGGGTCTGTTGGAGAACTAGGAAAGGTGATGAGGTCAGAGAGGATCAGCGTCTCTCGGAACTGACTGAAATAATCATTGCAGGCGCAGCCTGAACTGTGTAACAATAACCAGTTGATCAAGCTGTGAATAGCGATGCTCAGCTGACATCAGCAGAGCTCTCCAATAACAGCAGATAACAGTTAGCTTTTATAAGATATTTTTTATGAAAGCAAGAATATTCTACAATGTTACCATCTAAATTCTGTAAATAAGAGCTGAAATCTGAGTTAATGCTGCTGTGTTTTATTCCCTCCATGGTATTGGTAACGAAGAGAAATGTTCCACATTTCAACAAAAGGCACGAGAAATGTAAAATACAAACTTTCATTTTATGCATCTGTCTTTTTGTACGTATCAATCTGTGTGTACCGCTTACGTTGCATTTAATTAAAGACTGTATGAGTTTTGTATAAACATATCTTTTTATTGGACTTTTATTCCATGGTTTCGCTTGGATACATGCAAACACTTCTGCCGCCCTGCTGTCATATTTGGGACAGCCTGGAAAGAAAAGAAAGCATGCAAACTGTTAGAACTCTGGTTTTTGATGTAATAAATGTAGGTATTTTGAAGAGCTCCTTGGTTTTTTTTTGCCGGGGTCTGTGTGTCTTAATTAAAGTCTCGTAGGTATTTTGGAGAATCCTTATTTTTAGAAGGAAGGCAAGCTTTTTCAGTAGTCCATGAAGGTTATCCTGAATGACCCACAGCCAGCAAAGCTGCTTTTTTTACCTGTGGGAAGTAGAAAGCCAAATGTGTGCTTCCTTTTAAAAAAAAAAAAAAAAAAATTCCCCTTTTTT
>NW_010316134.1:0-224 GCF_000700745.2 Antrostomus carolinensis
GCAGCCCCTGCCTGGACCAGAGCTATGGGGAGGGACACGGCCACCTCTGCAGCAAGCTGGGCTGCAGGGCGATGCACCATGCCATGCTGTGCCATACCATGCCATGCCATGCCGTGCCGTGCCGTGCCGTGCCATGCCGTGCGCAGCCCGCGCTGCGCAGGGGCCAGGCGCGGGCGCAGCGGGGGGGCAGGGAGTTTGCTTGAGAGGGGGCGGGGGATTTTTTT
>NW_010316134.1:367-619 GCF_000700745.2 Antrostomus carolinensis
GCCAAGCTGCTGCCTGATGCCTTTGGCTTTCGCGGCCCAGCCTACGGAAACAACGTGCTCGCTCCCCACTTCAATAACTCACTTTTTGTTTTTGACTCATTTTATTATTATTTTTAAAGCGTGTGTAGCGCAAACGAAATCATCTACCTCCCGCTGGAGTCAGTCCAGCCCCGTGTTGGGCTTGGAAAAGCTCCCTGCTTTATATTTTATTGTAAATGACCGGAGGATGGAGCGGCTCCGAGGGACAAAGGG
>NW_010316134.1:783-1041 GCF_000700745.2 Antrostomus carolinensis
GAGCTGCGTGCTCCTGGTGCGCAGCATGAGGACAGGGATGGGGCCACAGAGAGCCTGTGCGTGCGGCTGAAGAACATGGAAGACCCCATCCAGCTCATCCCCGTGTCCCATCAAACCTCCGTGGGGGTTGGCGTGGCCCCGGGTTTGATGCGGGGATGGAGCCGGGCGAGAGCCAGCGAGCAGCACGCCGCGCCCCGTGCTGATCACACCTCTACTGCCGGGTTTAAACACGTTCTCCATTTTACTGACCTTCAACCG
>NW_010316135.1:0-1298 GCF_000700745.2 Antrostomus carolinensis
CGGGCGGCTTTTTTGGTGCAGCGGGTTTCTCCAGGGATTTTCCTCTTCCTCGAACGGGTCACGGCTCCGTACTCACGCGCCGAGAGGTGGGGATTGGTTTATCCGAGTGTAGAATAAAGGAGGAGGAGGAGGAGGAAATATCTAAGTCATTGAAGAGGGGGGCCTGAAATCCCCCCCCGCCCTGCTCGCCGCCCTCCGGTCTGGGTTTGCAATAGCCCGGCTTTCCAGAGCCGGACTGGCTCGGACCTGCGAGTGCGGTCTGTGTGTCTGCTCCGCTCCGCTCCCCGCCTCACAGCAACTCCTGGGGCTGGAGCAGCTGGGGCTTTTAGGGGGCGGTTGAGTCCAAGGATAAAATAATTAAAAAAAAAAAAATTAAAAAAAACCGCTGTGCAGGATCCGCCTTGCATACGACATCCACTTTGCATGAGAAAGGTGAAGCTGACACGGTGATTACTTTCCGATCACTCGGAACGCCTTGAAACCTCCTTAAGGACCCCTACAGGTTTCCCTTGATCAGCACAGATTAGAAAAAGCCCCATTTGTTTCTCTCTCCTCCTCTCTTCCCTTCCTTTCTCCTTTCCCTCCCGTTGCCCTCCCTTGAAAGTTTAACAAGATCTTTTCTCTAGAAGGCGTCAGCCTCACCTCCCTCGCTCAGGTAGGAAGCCAGGGAGAGCGAGTGCTTCAGACTTCGTGTCTCCTCACAAGAGGGTTGAAGGTGGTGCCTCCTGCGCTGCCTTTATTGGAGGGGGGGGCAATGCTTCAGCAGGGAGGATGTAGGGAGGAGGATGCATTTTATGGTGAGTGCTATAAACTCTCCGCTGCCAGGGTCATAAAATAGGGTTGCTTTCAGCCTGGAATCTCAGCTGTTTTCAAATGTCGTGCTTTGTCTCAAATTCTGAAATGAACAGGACAGGCAGGACTGCTGAAAAAGTACCTGATGATGTTTTTAATCACAGTATGGCATCACCCGAAAAGTAGCTTGGCTTTTTTTTTTTTTTTTTTTCTTCTTCTGTCTTTTTTCTTCCTTAAATAAGAAACCCTAAGATGACTAGAGACATACCCTTAGGAAAGTTACTTCATCCCCTATAGAAAAGATACTTAAAGATTTTGGAGACAGAGATCATTCTAAAGTGAGTTGTGTTTACTTTTTAAGTTAAGCCTTGAGATTTAATTTGCTTATTGATCTATCAGAGCTAGAAGGAGGAAGTTAAATCCCAAGCCAAACTATAATTCACAGTTTTAGAGACTGAAAAGGAGCACTGTGATCAGAAGTCAAAAGATTAGCTCTACTCTGCCCC
>NW_010316135.1:1327-64888 GCF_000700745.2 Antrostomus carolinensis
TAATGAAGAAGGAAAATCTCTCTTTCTCTTCATTCCCGCTCACCCACACAAACTGGGCTTCTCTCCATTAGTGCCTGTTTCTTATCGAAATGAACACGGATTCTCCTGGAAACTACCAAATCCCGCAGGGTCAGAGTTAATACCCCACCAGGCTCTAGAAAGGAAACTGTTGGCTTCCTCAATTGTGATAAGGGTGAAATGGATCCAAGCAAGGACAACAAACCAGGGCTAATGTTTGTCTTTGGAAACCCTGAAGATGTGGCTAGGCTTTGCCTAGAAGTAAACACCATCATAAACATGTTTTAAAACAGTAGTCCTTCTTTTTGTGGCTTTTCAGTGGATCGAGGAGATTATACTTATAAAGTATTGGTCCCAGGGGCTGACCTTTCCTTAGGACTTTTAGATTCCTTAAGGGATGTTTCAAAAGCAGGCAGTGCTATGTGCAAAAAAAGCTTTATTTATTTTAGTGGATCTGTGTGTATGTGTGTGTGTGAGAGAGTGTGTGTTGGGGCATTTCCATTCTTCATTAATCTAAGCCTGTTTTCTTAGTATTTGTATGCATCCTGATTCTTCTTCTAGAGAGCTCAGTTGGGGGTAGTAGGGAAGCGTGGGGAAAGCTTTTACAAGGGACAAGTAAATTCTACTTGAAAAAGTAGAATTTAAATAATAATAAAAAGTAGAATTTAAATAGTGTGTAAGATGAACATATTCAATATTTGTTCTGTTCAACTTGATTGTTTGGGAGCTTGTTTTTCTTTTTTATTTAATGAGTATTTTTGAAAAGCATACTATATCACCATTTACCTTAATCTAGAAAAAATACATTAAATAAAACATAGCCTGTTTTCTTCTATAGCACTGATAGCAACCTTTTGCTCCTAAAAAGCAAAAAGAAATATAAATGAAAGTGAGAAAAAAAGTGGGGGAGAACCCTCAACCTTTGCAATTGTGTCTCTCCTTAGTTGATCTTTTATGTGCCAGTTTAAATCAGCCGTGTTTTTCTAGCCATTGCTTTAACTAATGCATCCTGATTTAGATCATTTATTTTACTTTTTATATTTTTAAAGAGCTATCTAGGGGTATCTGCCATTCAACGAGCTTGAGTCAGTGAAACTAACAAATAGAACATTTTTATAGAAAAATGAGAGCGCTGAGAAATCAGCAACTGGAAGATACCTCTGTAACTAATAAATGAAAAGAGCCTTTTGATGGCTCCAGCTGAAAAGATATTTTATTTTATTTTTTTCTCCTGTGTGTGGGATTTGAGATGTGTGATTCTATGGAGCAGCCAGGCACCCCTGCTGCTAGGCCCTGGCTAGGAGTTGGCCCCCCTCTGGCAAATGTTATGGAGAATTGGGAGGAATTTTATGGCTGTCTTTTCCCTCAGCTCTTTTTTCTTTTGTCTTCTTTGAAGAATGACTTTAGACATTTTATTTACATATTTAACCATGGATGAAAGAGGAAAAAGAAAGCATTTGGGCCGTTGTGGGAATAGTGATATGTTTAAATTAATGGAAATCTTATTAGGCTTCTAAAATTTTAAGCAAAAGATTTTTAATGAAACTTTATAATTAAACATGATTTCAAATAATGTGCCATCTCACAGGAAAGATGCATTTCTCCCTCTAGCTATCCACCTCCCCACCTCCCAAAAATGTGCAGAGGAATCATCTATATCTTAAAGTCCAGCTCTTCTTCTGTCCCACAAGCAAAAGATTAAAAAAACTGAATATTTAATAAGGAATGTCATAATTCAAACCATAACTAAATATTGAGTAGGTAAAGCAAACCATAAACAAGACAAGAAAAAAGATACCACCACCCCTCATCCCTGCAATGGCAAAGTTTAATGCTATGTAATCTACTGCAGTGACAGTGTAATAAAATACTTTGATATGGGTAATGGTGAAAATCAAAGTTGCATCTATTCTATACATGTTAGAGTCAATGGAAATTACAGTGCTAGGCAAGGGTTTCTGAAATGGGATTAAAGAAAACACAAATAATCTGTTTGAGATAAAATGCTCAGACACTTCAGCAGTAAAGAGAAAGGAAATGATAGGCTTGGGGTGTTGAAGAGTTAATTAATACATTAAAGATTTTCAGTAAAATAGTCTAAATCACTTATGATTAATGATAGTGTGCTATGACAGAACATGAGCTGATATTGACAGTCTTCTGTTTTAGTAGTCTGTAGCTATAACTGTTCTTCAGCTTTAATATAGAGATAAGTTTTAAGTTACTCTCAGTAATCCTGTCCTCATCTATACTTGTATTCATTCATTCAGACAATTTCTAACTGCTTACATCTGATACATGTTTCATTCTGGTAATAAATTCTAACATCTATATTTTTAAAAACTGTTAGCCATACTGAAGGTAGCAACTGTAAAAGGAAAAGATTATAGACAAAAAAGAAAGCTGATAACTAGTTTAGCAATTTTATAAGCCTGCCTTTCTTACTGAGTTTCCACTAGATATTCATAAAATTAAATGGCTTACAAAACAATGTTTACTGTTTAGACCAAAAGGGCTTATTTTTTCCTAGCCACAGAATCTCTGTAGCAGTTTTCCTCCCATATTTAAATAAACATGTCTGCCTAATAGGACGGGCATACTGAGAAATATTCCCATGCAAGTAAGAATATTCACAATGCACAAAAGTTTTAATTACCTTAGAAAGCCACCACCACCAACAGTTAAAAGAATTAAAAACAAAAACAAATCATAAATGGATGAGTGGGTTGTATAGTATTGCTCTAATACAATTTAGCTGGCTATTTTAAGGGCACTTCCCTTGAAATGTGGTTTGAAATATTACCAAAGGTTCGACGGGGTGCATTAGTGTGAATTGCAAATCAGAACATTTCTTTAATCCCCTTTTCATGGCCTGGCTTCGGATCAGTGGCATCTAAGGGACTCCCCACTGATTCTGGCTCAGGAGGAACCATTCACTGGGGCAGCTTCCCTCCTCTATTCCCACAGTCCAGAAAACAACACCGCAGACAGACACCCTCCAACTAAATTAGATTAAACTCCTTCTCTTCCACAGCACATTAGCCTTTTCACTGCCCAAGATTCATTATTCAGCTACTCCTAATTTAAAGATACAGTATTTTTCTTCTCTTAGGAACAAAAACAACAAACAAAACTAAAGCCAAAGCAGAATAAAAAAGATTTCTGCTGAGAAATAAACCAAATAATTCTAAAATTACATAAGGTTGAAGAAAATCCTTTTCACTTCTCCTCTAATACTACAGAGTTACTACCATTTTAAGGCACAGGCCACAGCAGAAATTTCTATAGAAACTAAAAACAAGGACAGACCTAGTAAAAAAGAAGATGCACACAAATTTTCTCTTCTAATATACACCATTTGATAAACTTAATTCATCGTTCTTTTTGCATACACTGGTTGCATATCTTGCTGCCAAATCTAGAGTTGTAAAGGTGTAAGTGTAGCGAAAACTGCATATGATAGCGAGGATTAATGAGTTCTCTTCTAGTCACTTCCTCCCTTATTTTCCATCCTTAACTTCTCCCCTCTTACTTTTCAAGATCAAACCAATCTTTTTAAAACTCTCTCATTCAGGTAGGAGTGCACACCTCTTTACAAATACAAATGCAAGCAGCTCACAATGGATGGGAGCAGTAAGGTCCCAAGCACGCTGTCTCAAGTGTCTGGATGGCTATTGCTACACTCACAGCACCAGGCATTGCAGGCACATGAACCAGTTCCTAGGAGCTCCCAATTCTGTGCACTATTTTATATAACCTGCATTACTCGTACACCACCTGGATGGCGTAAAAGGAGAAGAGTAATAATCTCTGGCCCTTAATCTTCTCTGATTTAAGAAAAAATGAACCACCTTGCTCCAGAAGGATCTTTGCTCCTCATGCTGTTTTGTAAAGTATCACTGAAGTGTCTTTCCAATAAAATTCCAGTACAAATATCTGCAGCAGCATCTAAATTGCAGAGAATGGGTAAAATAATTTTAGTTTTGTTCTTCTGGAAGATCCTGAAATACACTCTCAGTGCCTGCAGCTCCCAGTTGTAGTTTCAGTGCCTCTCTAAGTTAGCATCTAGATTACGGAAAGATGATGGGGTAGATGAAAGCAATCTGAAGTACATGGCATTATTTCTGACACATGGATGTTATCCTATTTTACTTGAGCATGCAGCAGACGAAAGATATTGTGTCTGGCTTTCCTCAGTCCACCAAGAACCTTCACACCTTGGAAATAATCTTGTGGAAATCTCCCTCCTCTGCTAGTAAACTTGTGCAATACTGTAGTCTTCCTGCTGGCCGTGCATCTGATCTCCTGAATATCATTCAATTCAGGTTGCTCACTAACATTGTATCTTTTGATTGCCTATGCAATGCCTTAAGCACTTCTGGCACCTCTGGTGCAAGCAGGGACTTTGAGGAGTACAATGATAGTAATAAATGGTTTGTTTCTGCTTTGCTCCTGCTTCTTGTTTTATGTAAATTCTATTTGCAATTATATTTTTCCTTATTTTTCACTCCTAGTGTTATGTGATAATTCTTCAGAATACGGGCAGAGAATTCCAGAGAATTACTGTGTAAATGGGCTGGGGGCTAAATTCTGTCTACATTCATACCAGAATAAGTCAATATCTATATTGAATTTTACTGATGCTAGATGAAGTATCCAGCAGTTTGAGCCAAAAGAAATTTGGCTTCTATGATGCAGTTATGCTTCTGTGATGGATGTGAACTAAAATTTAGTCATTCAAAGTTTCCCATATGTATGTGATAGGTATATGATATCCCCCATAGGTATATGTCATTCCCCAGTATATAGAATGATATGTTGAGGAAGTACCAATTCCACAACAGCTTTGTGTTTAACCCATTCTTACACTCTTCACTGGGCATCTGCTAGAGAGCTCACTGTCAGAGGCAGGATACCTTGCTAGATGGACTTTCGGCCTGACCTGCATGTCCATTCCACATTCTTATATTCTTAGGTACCATGAGTGGATGACAGGGGTTTAATCACTGCTGTATGTTGCTGTTGGACATTGTCCATCTGGCATTTTAATTTTAAGGATGTGATAGCAATTGCATGTTCTCTGAAGCAAGCATGAAAAGTGAGAAGTTTAAATACCACTGTTTGGAATGCTCTTTATTATTTCCAGATCACAAAAAAGAGATGCTTTTTGTATCTTGCAAGCAAGAAGCACAGGAGAGCGATCTGGTAGTTAAAGTAGGCACAACAAATTTCATAAAATGAGCATAAAGGACACAGAAAAGTTGGTTCTGTCCAAAAACCAAAGACTGGTGTGTTTGTAGCACAGTCCTTCTCTCATCTGATGATACTAAAAACTAATCATAGCTGGTTGGCAGAATCTCTAATGTAGGATGTCAGACTGCAGGACAAGCGAGCCCTGGTTAGGCCGTGTTTTGGGCCAGAGTGTGTGTTGACTATTTGAGCCCCACATTTACTCACAGCCTAAGCAACAGTCCATCCTCACATCACAAAGTCCAACCTCTTCTTTTACCCTGGAACCCAACGTATCATACACAACCTGACAAGACTGTATTTCCCATGTCAAAGCAGGAATTTGACAGAAATATTAAGGCGTTAGACTGAGAATCAATCTGGCTCAAACAGACAAACTGCCAGCATGGTACAGAATAAGACACACAAAGCTCTCCTGTACGGTGAAATTATACCAGTATGAAATACGGTGAGGAAGTGTTACATTTAGATCGCTCTCAGATGGTCAGATTTATTTTTTTTTCTATTTAGTTTTATTATTATTATTTGGAAGTTATTAAAATATGGTGGGAGAAAAGACACTCAGTCTGAAATACTTGTGTCTGCACAGGGAAGCGCACAGACAACAGCAGGGTTTGGATATAATGATACAGTATTACTGGAAAATGCCTCTGTGTACACAAGCCCATTGTCTAACTTGGTGTTTCTCCTGTCTTTAAATGAAGAATATTCTGCTTGATGGTGGTGAATGGGAAGTACTTAGACACTGCGCTGTTGGAATATACTATTGCATCATGAAAGCGTGATCAGAAAATTCAGACATTTGGGAAGATAAAGATAGACCTTTTTAGATGGATTGCAAGTTCAGTACACGTAATATTCCAGTTTGGGCAATCGTATGTTCAAGAGCACAGAAACAGTGTTACATGTTGCACACATTAGGCAACCAAGTGTGCAGAATCAATCCAAAGCAGCTGTTGAAGATCAGAAATTTTAGGGGAGCTATAGGGTGAATTCCTCCTTCTATACTTTTTTTTTTTTTTGGAAGGGGGAATGCAAAGGAGGAGGGAATGAAAAATTGATACTGCTCTGTGCTCCAGATGAAAGAACAAACATAATTTTATTTTCTTTAATGACTGCACTGAGTTCTGAAATTAAACCCAGTGGGTAAAAAGATCCTGTGTAGATTTCAAAAGAGATCATGTAGTCTGTCCATGTGCTAAGACAGGCACATTTTTAAGCCTTGCCATGTTCTGCAAAACTGAAAAAGAGTTATCCCTGTAAGAATTCTTCTTTTCAAAGCCATCTATCTCTCTGCAGCTACCCGAAGTCAGTGGATATTCCAAAATAAATGTCATCCTAGCTTTAAATGTCATTTTGTAATTCCTCCCTCTACCTTTAGAATGAGAATTCCTGTATACTCTGCATTAAATATTATTAGAGCTCAGCATACAGACAGCACTCTTTTTTTTAAACCTCTCAGCAAAGCCAGACAAAAAAAAAAAAAGGAGAAAATGTAAAAAAAAAAAAAACAACACCCCAAACCCCCAGCTATATAAATAACTGAATATAATCCCCAGTACAGATTTTAAACCAATTGAACTGCGAATAGCTAACCTTCACTCTGAACTCACTCCAGCTGCAGGTTAATGCAGTTAATTGCAGAGCACCTGGTCTAAGCCTCAGGTATATGAATCATCCCCACAGCACACCTTTCAATCTTTTATTCTTATGTAATGCCCTGGGGCAGCTGACAGTGCCTGTTTAAGCTTTGTTCTTAGTGGGTGTGCCAATACGCTGTCAGAATTCCCTTATTATATGCAAAAGAAAAGGTTGTACTTTAAAGAGTGTGTATGTATCTCCAAGGCTGTGGTTTGAGGACACTGTCTCCAGTAGCAGTACTGACCTAACACGTACCTACCTTCCCTCCAAAGGAGCCTCTGTTGCATGCTGCTGCTCCCTGGCTAGGTGCACATTCCACCAGTTTCGCTAACACAGCTGTTTGTGGGGTCACATTGTGAACTGGATCAGGAAATTGAGTCCTCTTAAAAATCAACCCTAACAATATTTACAGATTTTTAATACCAAAACAGTGCATACTATTATACCATACTACCATAAGCTAGTATTGCTTCTGGAATCAGCACATTCTCAAATGGTGGCCTGGGAGTGTGGATATGTAAAGCAATATGTACATATATATGTGTATACATGTGTGCTTTTATTTGTATATGTTTGTAAGACAAATATTTTTCAGTGTTTATGTACACACACATTACTTCAGACACTCATATAATACACATCCTTTTAAAACCATGGCTAGTCCTCTTTCATTTGATAAGTTCTTTTTTAACTCCATAAGTGAGTTGCACAGCCTTTACCCATGGAGAGCCTGCTCTTGGACACAGGTTTATTTATAACATCAATAGTAAGAAGGTAAACTGAATTAACTGTTTACCTAAATACTATAATGTGTATGCATATGACATACGTACAACCATGTGTGTTTTATAAATAAATAAATATGTCCACATGCATTGGGCACCGAAATGCCTACAGGGTCTTTTGGTATGGGTGAACTACTCATAGATACTTGTAAGTTCTTGCTAGTCTGGGATTGATTATGTCCTGCTTATTAAAGTGGTTTGCAGCTTTAAACTGGTAAATAACATTTTAAAAGGGCAGGACAATGTTTTGAAAACAGTTGGCCACTGCCTTATCTTGCACAGAAGTAACTATGAAAGTACAATCTTATTTATCTTACCATATATTAACTGAACTACATTTCTTCACATAGGTGTAATTCATGTGTCACATGACATCCTTCAACTATAGGTGATACATAGATAAACAACATGAAACTAAGGGATATGAAGAAGGTTAGTGGAGAAAAAGTTGTGAAGAGAAGTAAAAGGAGCTGCATTGAACCTGTACTTTACACACAAAATTAATGATAGGTTGTACGAGAATTGTATTATAAGAATGACAAGTCTGGAAATTATAAAACTGCCCTCTCTTTGGCAATACTGATTTCTTGTTTCTTTGATGTGTGTTAGCACAGAAGATTGGGTTACTCCTTAAATTGCACACAAATAACAATCAGATACTGTCACAACAATCTTGATGTTGTCATCTTTTCCATTATGCTGTTCGACTACATCGGTTGGCAAACTACCACTGAAATATCAAAGTACACACTCACAATGATTATGATTTCAAGCTACTTATTTTCAGTCTGCCTGATACTCATTTTTTTGCCTCTTGCTTCATTAAATATCCCTTTATATAATGAGTAAGTTGCAAGTGTAAAATACTAAATTTCTGATTTCATAGCATTAGATGTTGCTCTGCCCAAGCTTAATAAAGGAGCAAACCCAGGGGAAGTGTTTAGCCACCTACTGTAAGGCTTCACGAGTAGGAGCCTTCTGGGAAACTGGGACGCCAGCCTTTCAGACAAAAAAGGACAAATCTGCTTTTACGGAAATCAGCATCAAAACTCCTGCTGACTTACATGGATTCAGGACTTTGTAGCTGGAGAAGGTCATGTTCAAATGCAACTTTGGAGCCTATGGTGAGACCACACCTGAAGGGTGAGTGACAGCTTAAAAAAGGCAGAGTATTCAGCTGCCCTTACATGCTACAGATGAGTTCCACTATATAGGAACAAGAATTTCTATCTATGATGCCTGGTTTAGGATAGACAGTTGTCTTTGATGACCTTTAGGAAGATTGGTGACTTTATTTTAAGCTGTGGATAAGATTTAAATAATCTAAATAGTTTCCTTAGTTACACTCTATTTACCATCAGCCACAGGGCATTAATCCAATCCATATTTAGACAATCTGGGGCATTACGGTGTATCTTCCCCCTTTGTAATCAGCATTGGCTCATTCAATTAAGCACAATACTTCATCATATCTTGTAGTGACACAGATGTGCATCTACCCTGATCTGACAGGAGAATGCAAATCATGCAATTTATTATCTAAAATAGTCCACATGAGTTCAGGCATAACTCATCTACTATAAATCAAGATCATCTTTCTCTAAGAGTCTGAACAAGGTCTGTGCATCACTTAAGCTCTTTAAATAATGCCAAAGTGATACACAGTGGAGAATTTCACCTTGAGAAATGGGTCCCTCTTATATTCTGTCTCTAAAACAGAATATATTAAAAATTCAGCAGTGATTCCAAGTCCATGACATAACTGGGAAGTTACTCCAGCAACCATAATTTTGTTCAGTTACGGACTCTAGAATTTAATCTAATGCTTTTAATGTCTTCACTGTCCTTGGCTTTAACTTTATTAAAAATTCAACTTGAAATTCAATTAGATGATACTTCATGTTATTGAAGTAATATAGTTTTATCATCTGTTTGGTTATTTACTTCCCATTTTGCTTTTCCATGCCAAAACAGTGAATAACATAGTTACCATAACCTCCCTATTTCTACTGGTGCCAGGTATTCCTGCAGGATCTTTCTTCCAATTCTAGAACAAGTGTTTATAAAAACGCTCTCTCAAAGGTAAAGCAGAGAATAGACACATCCCTTCTTGACTCTTATGATGAATGCTCGCTGACATAGGTCATAAACTTCATAGCGTTTATTCCAAACAAAAAAGGCTTCTATTTTGTAGTGGGGGTTATGTGTAACAGGGGAAAGAGAAGAAGAATGCTTGCTCTTGTTTCTCTAGTTCAGTATGATTTTATGACTATTTAGCTGATATTGCAGTCGTCTTTTTTAAAAAAGAGGGAAAGAAAAAAAAAGTGTGGACTTCATTTTATTTAGCTTCTAATCTCTTGCCAAATGAATTAGCTAGAAGCATTTTACACTGACAAAATACAGTCTAAGCTGTAACAGTCCTGACTCATCTGTTGCTGTCCAGTCTCCCTTGAGAATTAGCTTACTGTAGCCAAGGAAAGTTTTGCTCCACATCTATTATTCTTCCTTAACAGTGGAGATACTTCTTTGAACCTGGGATCTCACTGCCTAATGAAATGGTAGCACAGGAGAAACCCACCCAAGTTTATGGGCTAAGGCAAGTAATCAATCAATGCAAACAACAGTGCCACGCAGACAAGATTTAATAAGAAGAATGAATGGAACTAGCTAAGCCCCCAGGGACAGATGAACCTACTCCTCATTTTCTGTTTATTAAAACCATTCATATCAATTTGTCATGTGGAAGCATTTAGTTCATTCAAACACAAGTGTAATTTAAAAATCCTATTAATAATACTTCAAAATACAGACTGTCAAATTCCTTACACACAGGTGATAAGGAAACCAGTGTAGCAGCTTAATACATCTCATTCCAATATCAGTGCAAGATTTACTAAACAATGGGTCAAACTCACTTTTTCTATAACTTGTCTGAAGCTAATATAGTTACAGGAGGTGTGGATTTAGGAAAACATCAATTCAGTGCCCTCTGAAGGCTGGATACAAACTTGTCTGAAGTTGCTAAATTTTTTGTCATTTTTCTGAGGTTTGTCTTTTCATTTGCTCTAACTGGCTCTGAACTGAATTCTAGAAACTTGGAAGAGTTCCTGGAAAACTCAAAAGCTTTTTTTTCTCAGGAGTAAGAAGCATCTCGCATTACTGACACCGAAGTGTCATTCTGGCTAACAGGCATTTGCTGTACTTTGCATACTCACTGCAGGCCTCCTTATCCATGCCACCGAAAGGAGCCAAAACACAGACCCGCTTCACTGGGCAGAACTAACAGCACATGAACAGTTGTGGTCATTGCTCTTGTGAGAATGCTTTTTGCAAGACATTTAATGGGAAAGTTTATCCCATTTATCACACTTGACTCAGTGTTCTACCTCTCTCTGCAGTGAGTTGTGCTTCTGAGCTTGATCTTAAGCCTGATGAAATTACAGTCTCTTCATTTACTTGAACTCCCTCTAATTCAGACCCTATATATGTCAGTTTAAGAATACGACAATGTCTATTTATGGACTTGGGGAGTGTAATTGCCAATGAGCTAGTTGAGATGCAAACCAGAAATCTTCCTGGTGTGGCCTTGGCTTTGCCTTACCCTCTCACATTCATCACCAATAAGCCAGACACTTAGCCCTAGCATAACATCCATCTTCACATATATAATTAGTATCACACCTACAGGCTCTGTTTCTTTTAAATAATCCTTTGATGACTGCTAGAGATATTAAGCATATTATTAGAAGGAGATGGTGTTTAGAAGAAGCTAAAAATGCTATGCTTCCTGACTGCTTTGTTCTTTTGAATTATGGCATGGTAGAAAAAGAAAACAAAACCTTTTTTCTCTTCCAAGGGAATATACAAAACGCTGCTACAGATTTGGCAGAACTGTTTCAGGTTCAAGTAGTTACTAATAATCTAAGGCAATAAGGAGAGGAAAGGCAACCTCAAACTCTCAAAATATTCAATAAACTCATGGTTCAGGAATAGCTCAATACATGACAGCCTATAAACCTCAAGGCCAGGAATTGAAACAGCAGCTTGGTAGGAAGTGACCAGACCTCCCTCCTTAAACTAAGAGACTACAGTACCTGGTAAAGTTTTATAGCCCTAACAAGATCTTTAACAAATTAAAGCCACTGGAACCAATGACTTTGTTCTTTCTTTTCAAGCTGCCCACCTTCCCATTCCTATCCAGCAATGCTACTGCCCAACGGATGGTTTTAATTCAGGTCCCAGAATGGTACAAAGCCTGGTGTTCATACAATAAACCTTTCAAAGAAGAATTTAGGTTTATTGGAGTTGTTTAACTGTTGTAGAAGCTCTGCTATAATACAGACTTTTGTCATTTTTTTTTCTTTGTTATAATTGATTAAATCTATTAGAATATATTCATAGCTGAGGAAAGACTGGGATCCCTGTGACTGCACTTATATTTGCATTATTTATGTAGCAACAAGAACTAGATAAGGCAAAGGAATAAAATCCTTGATCATCATCTCCTTTGATCATCTCTCCCTTCCCCCACCACTTATGCAGAGTTTACCATAGAGGTATTTTGGTTAGAACTGGAGTTCCACATATCAGTCCCAGGAATACTACACCAAAATTTACCCAACAGTTGAAGGTACATTGGGTTGCTGTGTTCTGAAGCCACTGTAGGATCATCTTTTTGACTGTGACAACATTAGTACCCCATATAATGGCCTGTAAATTGCTGAGCATACATACCTACAGCATAAGCTGTGTTGCCTTCCTGCCCAGTAAGCAGGTAGTCAACATGCAGTGCAAGCATAAGAAGGAAACACAAATGATGCAAATACTTCTACAGAAATCAATCTAAACTGCTTACATAGAAAATATCTGGACCAACAGCAGTTCTGTTTACCATCAAAGCTACACCAGTTCTTAGCATGGAATCCAGGGTCTATCTAGTTTTTCTCCCCAGCTAGACAGTTGTGCCTGTGCAATACTTCCCATAGTGCTGTGGATGTTCAGTAATTTTGGTTCTTTCCTTCCTCTAAGAACCTTCCATTTTCTGTGGACTTTCACTGTTAAAATTCCCAGCCAAAGAAAGGTGCTCATCAGAACCAGACAATGGTCCGAGGAAGTCTCTTATCATAAAAACTATGAGACAGACACAGCAAGCATTTTCCTTCACTTTCAGTTTCAGCTTTAAATCACACTCCATAAACTGTCTTTCCATTCTGTTCCATTCCATTTCCTCATTTTACTATGAGGCTACCAGAAAGTAGCAAATTGGTACCAAGACTTTGCATACTTAAAGGAAAGGAAAAGCACATCCGTACACATAATAGGATGTAAACCATATCAATGAGCAGAAAGAAAGTGCTAGGAAAATCCTTTCCTAGTACATCCATGGAGATTTGGGTTTAGTTCTAGATAGTTTGCATTTTGAATTCACTGTCAGGTTTGGTATGTGCCCTTCTATAGCTTATACAAGAGCCTAAGAATCAAACAGAAATCCTGAGAATATTGCATTTTAAATCAGATCTGCATTTGTTAGGGAGCTTTCATGGTCCAGGTGTAAAATCTCCAATAAACATTAGACACAAACAGAAAACCACCCCCTAGTTTGACAACCTGCTCACCACAAGGCCACAAAGTACAAAGAAGCAGCTTCTGACATCAAGACACATGGTATTCTTAACTGACACCCATAAAACTAGAATTAGTCAAAACACATTCTTCACGAAGGCTTGGAGCTGTGTTTACTGCAGCTGACAGCCCCTTCTAAAACCCCTTCCCTTGACTCTACCAGGCTTTAGATCGAGCTGTTAGCAGAGAAGTTCTAAGTAAATGCATCTGTTTGTCAAAAAATCTTCATAGTGTCATGGTGGATAACACAATATTCTGATGTTCTTGAAGACAGTAACTGGCATAATCAGTGACTTCTCTGACTAGTCTGAAATTCTGTTTCTGTGTTGTGACTCCAACACCTGAAATGGAGCAGACAACGTGCATGCAGCAGACCACATTGTGGAAATGTATACACTCTCTCACATTCAAGTTCCAATTACAAGGAGTTAATGAACAATGTGTTAATACATGGCAGTTACTGATTACAGAATTTGAGAATTGTGTCTGGTGGTTTATAATTATAGTGTATTAATGTCTATAGGGAATCTATTTATCTGTTGGCCCTCCTCAACAATTTCCAAGCTCTGAAACAGAAGTGCTGTGCAGCCTTGACAACTCACGGTGAGAATAAAATCTTATTACTTGAACTTTCCTTAGGAGAACCTGAATTGAATAAAATTATCTTTCCATTCATATAACAATGTTGACACAAATAAGATTTCAAAAGCCATTAACTGTGTCTCCAAATCAAAAATGTTATTTTCTTTTCCTGTAACTGAATACGAGTTTGGTTCTTTTTACACCTGTATAGCTGGGACTGTACAGAAAAATCCTCATAAATATAGGGTCCTATATCAGGGATTGAATACCTGTTGATAGTCCAGCCTCAGACTGTCATAAACCAGAAAAATCAGTCCTGCAATGTCTTCCTCACTTGAATCACCTCAGGGCTTTACTGGAGGTACATGCACGGGCTATAAAATCATAACTTTCCAAGATGGAGCAGTATGCCAGAAGTTTGGATTTGGTTCCTAGCAAATGCTGTGCCAGGTCCAGAATGTGCTAAGCTTCCCCTGAGGAGGTGACAGTGCAGAGAACCATGGTCTATATTCAAACAGAAGACTACTGCAGTTCAGACACTCAAATTAACATCTTGCCACCATTAAGCTAAATTCAAATATTGTGATAGCAGCATAGGGTTTTATAACAGTTTGAAAAAAGCATTCATTTTCTTACAAGCTCCCCTGATACCAAATTTGGTAAAGTAAAAGCTGGAGGGGTGAAGCAGTGTGCCAGTAAAAGTTTGTTTTCTTCTGCCAAGGAAACTGCTGTTTTCAAGGCAGATTCAATTAAAGGCAATGGATGTTACCTTGAGGAGCTACTTTGTTTACATTTCAAAGGCCTAGTCCTCTTGTTAGACTGATACTGTTTCATGCAGCTCCTTAATGAAAAGCATTTGTTTGGTATTATACCTCAACAGCAAATTAGATTCTCCCAAGACAGTTTGACTACGTGAGAAAGTCTTTGTGACTGCCCAGACTTCAGGGGTGTCATTAAGATAACGACACTCACATCTTTCAAATGGTGTTCTCAAGAAAAACATAAAAATTATCCAGATCTACTTCAAATTCAGCGGGTTTGTCACCCCAAATGGATTTTGATAACTCCTATTCCCCCTAAATTGCTGAACTCTACTTGAAATAAGCTACAACAGTGAATATTTTGAAAGTTTTTCTTCTCCACTAACTTTAACCAATATGTGTTTCAGAGTCTGACAGTGTCTGATTGTAGCAAGCAGCAGTGGCAGCTTTTTTCAGAGGGGTTTGGAGTTTTCACTATACTGAGAAATGAAAATTAAGGAAAAGTGGGAAGGAAAATTACTGCAACCATGTTAGATATTTCCTACCTCTTGCTTCTCTTGTTTGAGGAGCAAACTCTGCTGTAATGTAAAATTGCTATAAAATGGTTATACATATTTAAGCTAGTAAGGAAATGTTTTAATGCTCATCACTTTAGTGCCCAGTACATGCTAGAGAAAAAAAAAAAAAACAAAAACCAAAAACTTATGTGGTGAGAGATCTATGTGGTGAGTACTGTTCTGGAGTACATGCTGATCAAAAATCGCCTCAGCTAAATGATCAACTGAAATCTAAAAGCTGTGTTACCTCCCGTTATTCCTGGCATGCTATTGCAGTCAAGTTTGGAATGCTCCCTGAATGAAGCATGGAAGATTCATCCCAATACTACAAATATATTTAGAAGAAAACACCATAATGAAGATTCATTTACACTCATACCTCAAAATCAATTCAGTATTATTTGTCACATACAGAAACTGAGCACATGTGAGTCACTCATCAGCTTTGCCTGCAGTCACTGGGCCTGCTAAACAAGGTAATTTTCACTTTGCCAAGAGAGCCAGAAACACTATATCCTCAACCAGAAGAGCTTGAATGACAAGTGACTCATATTAGGAATTCCTTGTGTTCAATCAGTTGCCCTTGATGTGAGATAAAGGGAGTTGATGAAAACAGACAGAACCCAGTTTCAGCCTTCTCTTGGGAAGAGCGAAGGCCTTTTTTACATAGGGACAAATTCATTTCTGGCAAAAGGCTTTTTACTTTAGTGGAATTATACCAAGGATGAAAACAGGTCATCTTGTTTTGTACTACATGCTTCACATCAATGATGAAATAAACTGGGTCTCAAAGGAGAGGTGATAAAAAGTCAGCACTCATGCTTTGTTGTGATTTCTTTTAAACTGTAAAACCTTCTAACGCTTAGTTTTTAAAATACATTAGTTTGATTTATCATTGACTTATGCAACACTCGGTGCAATGACAACTAAAAGCTTTTCATGAAAAATGAAACACTGCTTTCTGAAATCATCCAGACCCAGCAAAGCATATGTATCATAGCCCTCACAAAGGAATCAGAAATCACCTGCCTTAAGTATCCAACTGGAAAGAGGGGGAAAAAAAAAAAAGGAAAAAAAGGACAAAGGCTTTTAATTATTCTGCATATCTCTATTTTTGTATATTGGATTTGCGATGCTTTAATGAATCCTGATTCTCAAAAAAATGCTGGGTACCTGTTTACTGAGTATTAGGCATATCATACTAGGCATCCAAAGGCAGTTTATGGGAAGATTCAAGGAGAACAAGCATAGCTGAATATTTACTTTATTTTATTATTCTATCCTGGTCTGAAGCTGGTTTTTGTAACCTGAACATCTCTTTTGTATTATTCTGAATACATTTAGAGATAGTACTCTGTAGTAATGGTTGCAAATGCTGCAGTCACACACTATAGCAGAGTCGGCTATATTGCTTTGATCATCCTATTATTTGGGTTATTTTACGACAGTTTTAAAAGGCTGAGAACTGCACAGAGGTGACTCAATTGTATCATTAACCACGAACAGCAACTACATGTTAACAATCTCTAACTACCCCTGAACAATGTAAACAGGAAGCCTGGTACTGGAAAATCATTTTGAGGATTTTCACTGTTCTTGCAGATGTTTCAATGATCCTAGGTCACAAATAGAGTCACAAATTAAAAAATGTCTTCATGAAGTGGCAGATAGGAGTTTTAACTGTTGCTGGACCAAAAGAATAGATATTTTCAGCAATTCTTAAAGAGATTTTATGTTACTACCTTCAACAGAACTGTATGAAAAGTGTCACAGCATTTTAATCTAATTGTATTGTAATAAACTCCTAGTAATATGTCTGACTGTATTATAGCTGTGGTGCATTTTTATTATTAAAAGGATAATCTCTACTAAATATTAACAAGAGCATTATGTAAATTAAAATGAACTTTAGACCTCCAAAATTATCCTCTCCAAATCAAGGTAGTCATGAGCTCTTCTTGTAGTGACTATACATCTACTTCAAAATTTTCATTCTACTGTGGGGACTGGCCAGAAATTTGGCCACTGAACCAGACAGAATTTTAAAATGTGATGAGAAGCAGAGGTAACTAGGGCTTACATGACATATATTCAGAAAAAGATGAAAGTTTTATTGGATGGGAAAGGAGTTTCAAATCCAGTCCAGAACCAAAGCATGTGGATTTGATTATTGTTCCTTTGTCCATATACAAAACACACTCTAAAGTAAACGATTTTCTTGATCATCCAAACCTAAAAAGAAGGTACCACAGCTTCCTCCCAACCTTTGCACCTGGGTTCCTAATTCATAGAAACAGGGTTATGGGGCGAGGGAACAGCAAGTGACCTAACGCTGCTGTGTGCCAGGAGAATCCTCTCCATTTGATCATCCTATTATTTGGGTTATTTTACGACAGTTTTTTTTATCTGGTTTATGCAGTAGACTGAGAATATGCCCCAAACTTTTCTATAATGAGGATATTCTGGGAAAAAAATAAAAAAATGTAAATCTAGAATTCTGAATATTTATGCAATGTTGTAAAACGCTATGTGTTTGCAGGTGCTGGGGGGGTTGGTCCTTTTAGAGGTTTTCTTGTTTCTTTTGTTGCTGTTTTGGTTTATCCCCATAATCTTCACAATAAGTTCCTGGGAATAAAGTTATTTAAAGTAATCTTCAGAAACTCCCATGACATCATCTAAGATCAAGAATTTCTACTTGGATAATAAATATTTGAAACCCACAGCAGGAGAGTACAAATTTATAACTGCAGATTGCATCCAGTACATTTTGTGGAATATGGAAGGGGACAAGGACACAAGTCATACTTATGACAGCCAGGAAGATGTCACTGCAGAATTAACTACAAGAAAAAAACCAACCACCTTATAATTCAAGAATCCATCTAAAAATGTACTGTATTTTCAATACACTGTCAAAATATTGCATTTAATTGTTTCAAATTGGTATTCAAATTCATATAAACATTATTTTTATTTTAGGATATATTTACATTTTTCTATGTTTAGCAAAATTGCCAGACTCTCAGTGCCTCGGAAGACAACAGTCCAAAAAAGAATTAATATCAACATCAGAACAACAGAGGAGCAGCTTTGACCAGTGCTCCAGCTCTCAGAGGCTTTTCCTCACTGGGAAAAGGAAGTGTCCCACTGCTGTAACACATGACAGACTGCCAGGGTTACTGTCACTGAAGGCTTTTTCACAGGGCTTGCTTCTGGTACCAGAGAGCAAGAGTCAGCCCTGCCCTTATCTGACAAGTTCACTGATCCCTCTCTGTTCAAATTCCTGCAGACCCTTCATTTCCCCTAAATCTACCTGATTCCACCCACAAAAATATTTCCTCAGATCTAACTGATCTGTCAAGGTTCCCACCTGACTTATTCTTGGGGATCATCTGCACCTCAACAGCTCCCTTAGACCTCTGCTGACCTCTTCCAGCTTCCTTGCCTGACCCCTCCCAGATGTCCCTTCTTACTGTCCCCTACAGCGTCATTTGCCACTGCCACAACATAGAATTGCATTTCTTCTGCTGAGAAGCCTCGAGCCAGTTCGGTACATTTAGATCCACTTCCAAATACTGTGTTTGGAGGTTCTGTAATCCCAGTGAGACTTCTGTTTGAAGGCCTTGGTATGTCTATTGATTTAATGGACTTGGAATAGGAGTTTTAGTGACCTAAAGCAACTAGGAGAACCAATTTTCTACTGTATGTTCCAGCCAGTTTAATATAATTTATAGAGCAGAACAAATTGTGTCAATAATTATATTGGATTTTACTGAAAAGCAACTTCTATATAAACAACAGAACAAATCAAATGAAGACACAGTAATCTGAACAAATGTTTTCAGTACTTGAAAGTGTAAGGTGAGCAAATTGCTGCCCTAAGGACAAGGTGAAAATCCCTAGCCCCCCTTTCCAAAGCAAACAAATAATAGTGCAATGTAACTCGATGCCCATTTCCACCAAGGGAAAACATTTTGTCAGCCACCTTTTTTTTTGAGGTTGCCTTAACATTGTTTTCTTGTAATCGGATACTAACAAGCGCTCTCCGTAACCATCGTAATGGCTCTCAGGGAAGGCAGTTGATCAGCAAGTGCACTAACAAGGCTGAATTATGCCTTGAATATGAATTTAAGATTCTCAAACAACTTAATAAGTATTGAGTTAGATACATTTTACTGCTCTTTCCAACACTCATTTTACATATGGATCAAATGTGGTATTTTTCAAAACCATCAGTTTCAAAACCAGCAAAACGTTCAGTCTTTAAGAACTCTGCAGAAGTTACAAGCTTCCAGTGGCTGAAAATGTTTATCTCCAGATACCTCAAATTTTAAAGCACCAAAACCAGGACTTTTCAAAAACTGGACATAACTAATTTATTGAAAAATCACATACAAATCAATAATACAACTAGAATTAGAATACAGATATTTTAAAATGTAGTACTTTGTACCATCCAGGTTAGCAGTGACCAACTAAGATTTCAAATTTGTGTGTTGAGGACTATGACATGATTTTATTTTTAAGTGGGCTTACAAACAAAGCAAAGCACCACCAAAGCTTGTACCAAAGTTATGGGGTTTTTTATGCTTTGATTTCACTTTGATTTCAGAGTTTCTTTATAGCTTTTGAGTGACAGGCAGCCCTTTACATTATTAATAAATGTTTTGAATTTAAAGCCTTTAAACCAAGAAGTTTTTTGGGAGGAGCTTTGAAAAACCTAGAAATAAAGCAACTCATCATAACACTTAGAAGATAAAGCTTTTTTTTTCCACAATGAACTTTTGTTTAATATATCAGAGTCATGATTTTAATCAGAAATTCTATCTAATGTTGAAATAAATGCTAAGTATGATGAACAGAGGAGCTCTGTCTTTATAAATCTCCCATCAAACAAAAGAGGAAGGTGAAATTCACAAGCGTGTACCAGGAGGGATCACTTTGTCATCTCAGAACAAAATTTAGTCCTGTACAGAGGGCAAGTCCAGAGCTTGTGCATTGAGCAGTGGAGAGGAATAGCAAACTTCAGCATGAAGATCCTGCTCTGATTCACAGCTGAAGGCAGCCGATTTTCCAGCAGCGATTATGGAAGAAGTGGAGGAATTTCAATCTTCCAAGCTAAAATTAGCCTCTGAAAATAAGCCACTTAAGAACCTGGTCCAGTGTCCAGCACCAGTGGAAAAGCTCTTCTCGAACTGCACAGAAGCACATTACTGTACAAGGACTGAGTGAGGATGCATCTGGCCCTAGGGCATTCCTTTAGATCTGCTGCTATTTTCTTTTATTGATCTGAACTCCTTTACCCATTAAGTAGACAGGCTTAGTGCAGTGAAGAGTTTTCCCCCTAGGTCGCAAAGCAGCAATAGATCTACTTCTGCTGTGGCCTCTGAACACAGCACAAAATCCAAGCAGCTATATGGGTTCTGAATTAAGGTCCTTCTAGCCCAGTATCCCATTCAGCTCTGTGGAACTGACTCTCAGTCCCAGGCAGAGACTGATCTACAAGCAAAGCAGATCAGATCAAGCAAACAAAACCGAATTCTGCAGTTCAGAGATAAAGAACATCACATGATCAATGAAGAAACACACAGTTACAGTAGAAATGTCTTTAGGAGAGTAAGAAAGCTGGGAAGGTTAGCCAGCTAACTAACCAGCTGAGGGCTTGAGAAAGGGGTTATAAGAGGCAGGTTTATGAGAACAGGAAGAGAAAATTAAAGCCAGGGGTGGGCAGTGGAGTTTTGTAAAAGTTAAGTAGGAAGGCTCAAGGGCCAAATGTGTTTCAAATGGCTTTGCACAGGTGAATGGAGAGATAACTGAAGTTGACCTCAGAGCAGTCCCCACTCTTTCTTTCATGCTCTTGGTTGCTGACATCTAACACCTTCCTGGGAAGGAAAGAGAAAGGAAGGGGATGTGCCTGCGTCTATCTCAAGGAGGGAAAGGGTGCGAGGTGGAACCAAAAGCCCTTACTAGTGGTGTTTTTACTCCTGCAGCTGCTAAAAGATGAAGCTGACAACTGCTGCTGCAGAGATAATCTCCTGATCACTCTCCTCTCCAAACATTATCAACTCCTCTATATACACCTAACTTAACAGTTTCTTTGGTTGCAGCAAAAGTAATAGAAAGGAGGAAACAAATGGTGCTTGAGCAGCTGGTCTCCTCTTGCCCTGGGGAGACAATCTGCCAGTAGCCACTTCGTGTTCTGCATATGCCAAAAGCACCCTCCTGCATTCAGACACTGGTTCACAGGAACGTCATACTTGATACCAGCACACACACAAACATACATGTAAAATGAATGGAGGTGTCTTAAGTGTCATGAAGAAGAGATTTTACATAACAGTATGACATGCAGAGATTATGACATCCATCAAACCAGTAATGAATTTTGGAAGAGGACCCACATTTTCCAGATACTCCAGTTTCACAGTCAAGGGAGGCATTACAAATCATTCTTGCTTACCACTCAGTGTGAGATCATTCAGTATGATAATCCATCAGTAAAGTTCATACACATTTTCTGTTTTCAGAGGAGATTTCTACTTGAAAAACAACTGCAGTCTGTCATTATCATTTATGGTTTCACCCTGAAACTTCTTACATATGTGCAGTAAAGTTTGTAAGTCATTTGCATGCTAGCAGAAGTGTGAGTAGCAAACAAATGTCGCAGCCTATTGCAAAGTCCTTCACAGTGATTATCAGTAAACAGCAAGTTTCTTGATTTTACTCAAGCGATACGTGTATTTGAAAGCAGCATCATTCATGTCAGAACCATAGCGCACATTTAGGTCCAGGTTTGGCATTTGACATACTAGAAGTTTACATTTGGGTAACATAAAATCTTAATGTATGTTAATAAATATACTGGAAAGGATTTCATAATTTGTTTTGTTTTGTCATAAATTGACAGGAATCAGTGAATTAAACAGACCTCTCTACCTCTTTTCACATGATAACTCTCTTAATAGTTACAGAGCATTTCACCTTTCATAACATAAGGGGTTTTTAAAGTACATTTTAACTTAAAAGAGCTTCAGTGTTTATGCAGGGTTTATACAGATTGATCTGCAGTAATCTATCTAGAGTTCTTTGCCTTGATGAGAAATATTTGAAGTGGTCCTTACTGTATTCTGATGCTTCACCCATTGCATAAAGAGCTACTTCTGAAAAAGCCCATAATGTACTGGGTAAAACATCAAGAGCAATTAGATTTAGCAAAATTATTCAGAAGAGGCCCAAGATCAAATAAACATTGCTTTTCCACAGCAGAGGGGAACACTCTCTTACTTTTTGCCTAACAAGGTACTGACAGCGGTGTTTCAAGCTGGATGGGGCCAGACTTTGATCTCAGCAGGGGGGCTTGTGTTAACCACAACTGCAAGCTGTCTTAAAACCCACAGGTCAAGCAGGTATTTTTAGTTATATTTTGAAGATGTAGAAACATACTTTCTCTCATTTCAACAGCAGGACTACTTATTTTGGGGCGGGAAGGAAGGGGGAACTGCAGACAGATATATTGTTGAGATAAGTCAAAGTAAGAGAGACATTCAATATTTATCCATTAAGAAAAAATAGAATACTTCCTGTGTGAGAGAATCCTTCTCACCCATTTTAACAGCTATATCCCTTGTAAAAATTAATAGGTAAGAATTAAAGAACAACATCCCATAAGAGCAGTTCTAAACTTTAAATTGTAGCATTTTGTACAATTGTTGCAGATCATTTCAATTGTCACTGGAAGAAATTAATCAGATTAATTCCAAATTTTAAATAGTGCCAGGGTGGGAGCAAGCTGTTGTTTAATCCAACATAAAAAGATAAGGAAAAAAATGTGAATGGAGACATATCAATTTTTGGAAATATCAGGCTCTTACTGTAGGTAAGTATGAGTCAAGTTTATTAAGGCAACTCCTAATGACCCAGCAAGAATTGACCCCACTGCCCTAAACAATTCAGAAGCTCTTGCTCTTCCAATTTTATAGTCAAAACAGACACAGCATATAGATTACGAAAACACACATATTATTTAAGTCTATATCACTGTGTGATGCAGCAGATAGCAAGTTAGATTTTCAAAGTTTCCTGATGCAGTCAATTTATAGGGAATAAACTGCAAGGAAAGACAAATGAAAACAGAGGAAAGTGATAGAGCAGAAGGAAGATTGGGAGATGTGTCTGAAGCTCAAGTGACAAAACAATGAAGGAGAAGAGTCGGGCTGAGGATGGCACAGACAGTCACCCCCAGACAAACAAAATCCTGCCATGACAGCAGAAGTCTTTCAGAATATTCAAAGATCCCTGCAGCATGGACTGGCTGGACTATCCTCTTATCTTCTCTCCATACCTTTACCCCAAGGCCAAATAGCAGTGGGAGACAGAGAGGCACCACCTGTTTCCTCAGTTTCTCCTTTGCAAAGGTCTGAATGCAAAGGTGAAAGCTGTACTGGAAATAGCCTGCATGTGGTTATGGCCTCAAGTCTGCAAAACTTACACACATGAGATTCCCACCAACTTGGATGGGAATTTTGTGCATAATCATTTCAGTGTCTGACCACAAAAGCCATAATTGGAATTAAAACATCAACTGAATTGTTAAATATCCAGAACCTTGGCACCAAGATAATATGGTTTAACTTTAGACTGAGTACATGACGTTTACATCTATATATTATCTTATGTGATCCTGGGCATTTTAGTAGATTTTCATTTACTGCACAGAAAGAATAAATTAAAAGTTGCCCTATATGGTGCTAGTAAGGATATTACAAACACATATTTTAAATCAAAGCAATTTGACTCCCCAACACCCACTCAACCCATGAAAATTATTTTTAAAAGTACAGTACAAACCACAACTTTTTCCTTGTATTTATTATAAAAGCTTTCTTTCCCTTAATGTTTGATCTATCTATAAAAGGCAAAAATGTTTTGTTATTAAGCCTCAACCTTTGGCAGCCAACAAAGTGACTAAATTTCCTACAAAGAATTTCAGTTACTCTTTTGTTTATCAATGTGCTTGTTTCCCATAATCCCCCTGGGAAGATATAATGTCCCTGTGCAGATGTTCAATGTTATAATTGGGCAGCATTCAGCAGAAATGTCATCAGTGACACAACACTTTAGCAATAAAAGAAAATGAAATAGACATCACAGGGGACTCCCATTTCAAAGCAAACCTTCAAGGATCTGAACGGGAAGCATATTTTCCATATTACAAGTTCTCATTTAAATTACAAAAGTACATTGACATTTATTTCCTGAACAGATGAGTTTATCAGTAGTTTAGTAATGAGTATCAATGGCAACTGGAATTACAGTTCCTTTCATACTGAACTTCTTTTGATAAGTGCTTTTCCTTTACTTACACTCTCATATGGATTTCTTTTATTCTGATTATAACATCCATATTTTGGATAAATGTAATTTTTGTTGGCTACAGGAGCTGATGTGCTAACAAGACTAGTACCAGTGTGACACTTCAGACTCAGGGAAACTGCTGAAACACACTTCTGTGTTTGAACAATTATGTTCACATAAGTGGAAACATGCCAGAAGGAGATACAGGTAATAGCTGGTTTCTTGTGGCTATTGTGAGAGCACCCACTCGGAAATCCCAGGCTGCCCAGGGACATCTTCTCCATGAACCATCATCTCACTAATAATCAGCCACATGGAGACCTAATGTGAGGGGTGCTGCATAAGATGGTAAAAGCAATCCCATAAACTAATATCGAAGCAAAAGATCTAGAGGTATGTCTAAAAAGTTATTGATCCAAATTCTGTTCTCAGACATACACAGGGTAAATCCTACTACCTTTACACAGGGAAGAATTCAGATAAATTATGTGGGTAAGTATTCAGATAAATTCAGAAACAGAGCGAAATTCATCTATGTTCCATCAGCTTCATCTACAAGACAAGTAAAACTGGCTTTTCTACATTCTCTCCCAGAATTTATACAATGGTGATCCCTGCCCAACTTACAGCAGATTACTCAGAAGTGTATTTAAGTAGTTACCACAGGTATTTTACAGGGAAGCTTAAGGGCACATCAAGGTAGATGCTGCAGCTGAGGATACTTACACCATGCATGGCATAATCCTTTGCCATTTGAGACTGACAGGATACATTGATTAAGTAACTCAATATTGAATAAAATAATACCCAAGTTTTGTCAGATGCCAAGCAAAACCAGTATATAACAATCTTTGGTGCTAACTTACCTCTTATTCCCCATGTACAGAAGTGCACAGTTTCAGAATCTCAGCAGAAGGTTCAGGATGCTCCTCAGTTAAACTCACCTCAGCTGGAGAAGGTTTTGCATTTGGCTGCAGAACAAACAAACAAACAAATCTAGTACCGTGCACAAAAGAAAACTTTGAAGTAATTTTCTGAGGCAGTCTGAGGTACAGTGTGCTAAAGAAGTCTCAAATGAAGAACTGCAGGAGTCCATACCTGAGGGGGAAAGGAGGGAGTATAAATTGGAGCAAGGAATTCACACAGTACATTTTCCTTCAAAGCATCATGTACATTTGCAAGCCTTGAAGCTATAATTTGCAGTTCTGTCAGAAACATTTTGGTAACGTAGTGGAAAAATACCAGTATCCAGTCTCTCCCACAGCTGTGATGATTTGATGTATTGACTGAACTGTGTCTATGGAGTCTGTTATGCCAGATGAAGCCTCCAGCATGACAAAAACGTTTTCATAGAATATTCTTCGGTAACACAATACACCACACAGTTACCACCACCTCAGTGGTACTTCTCAGCTGCCATAGCAATTCTCTCCAGAATTACCAGAATTGTCTTAGAATTTCTGTAAATACTTCTGGTCCTACCTCTGCTTTGCCCTTCTGGAAGTGGATAACCAAGCAAAATGCTAATAAAAGTTACAAATTTATCAGATGAAGCGGCATACACAGGAGGAAGAATTCTTAACTTCCAGAATTTCAGTCACCCTTTACGCCACTGTACTCCTACAGGGTAAAAAGAGGGAAAAAAAAAAGTCTAAACCAAACTCCTATCCTTTCTTTCCCTGGCAGAATTTTGACCCTTCCAAAGGAGACATTCCTCAGATTTTATGAAGTCCAGTAGGAACTTGTTTCTGTTATTGATCTTATGTGGAAGTCATACAAATGCTACTAGCCAAGGATGGGTGGTTTGCAAAAGCTCTGAGGGAAGTGACGTTACCTACACACACGACCTCTGATGATAGAGAAGGAATAAATATAGTTCTGTAGCCCCCTTCTCTGCCCTCCTCAACTCAAGCCACTTTGAGACTTTGTGGCTTTCTTAAGCTCCTGCTGTTCTGACTGTGTCTTTTCCCACCTTCTCCAAGCCTTTCATTCAATTGCATTTTTCTCTGCACTAAAATCAAATACTTGTTCAAGACTCTGTGTAGGTGAGGGCAAAATTACATCTCTTACTTCATTTTTCCTTCCCCTCCTCAGTCTTTCTCCTGAAGGTTCCCTCAATCTCAACTCAGTCTCCATGGCTTCTCTCCTAAGTTCTTACACTGACAATAAGGTCAGTGTTTTGCCTTCTCCCATTCCTGTCCTGTACAAAAACACTGTATAGACTCTGCAGTGATCTCCATATCCAGTAAACATATTTCCTCTCCTTTTAACATTGTTGTCAAACTGTGTCTTTAGTAACACAAGACTATTTCAGCATAAACAATTGTATACTTCTAATTACTCCATTTAGGACTAGAAATCGCTAATTTAGCCGTATTGGTGTGTGACATTTGTGTGACAGTGAGTGAGAGCTGTCCGCTGAGGAGGAAATTATTCCATATGGAACCAAAATAAATCATACAAATCCAGAATGCTGAGAGGAAAGGAAATAATAATATAAAAAAAAAGGCATTGGGAAATGTTGAAAAATTGTAAATTTGAGAAATGGATCAATTTTGTATGGTTTTGATAATGAGCAGATCCTACATCTGTTACCTACTCCTAACTAAAAGAGCTGACCTTAACACTGAAAATCATTAAATTTTGGAATAAAACATTATGGAAAGTGAAAAATTGGACAAGACCTTCAGGAAAGCAGTTATAAAACTGTAGTTTTCCCAGGGAACACTTCTATGTATGGGTTACTGAGCTATTACTCTGAATGTAACAGTGGAATTTCCAACATCAGTTAACACTTTTTAGACATTACATCCTATTGCCTATTTTGTAACGAATCAGATCTCAGTTTGTTCATGCACTCTGATGTCTCAAGAGGAACACAGCAGCTGGAAATAAGGAATTCAAGAGCCTACAACATTGATTCTTCTGCCATAATCCACAAACTCAGATTCTGCATTTAGATCCTTTAAAATAAACTATCAAGGACAGGGGAAGGTGTTGAAATCAGCTTCAGAAAGTTACCTTAAATCCTCTCACATACTACAGTGTACGTACATCTGTGCAGGCTCTAGCAGATGTTGGAAAGTTTGCCTTTTTTTTAAATGAAAAAGAGACAACCAGGCCTCTAACAGACCCTCTTTGATCTCACCTGGGAGGAAAGTTATAATCTGTCCCTGAGAATCTCTACAGTTCAGACTCAAAAGACAAAAGAGAGGAGAATGTGAAAAGAACAGGAAGCAGCACATAAAATAAAGCAAATGGGCTTTGAAACGCACCGTAGTTCCCAGGAATGGCACTGTGTCTAGTTATGTCCTTGGAAGGTTGTTTTTTTAAGAAAAGCTGTCTCAGAGATGTGCCAAACTGCTTGCTTTTGATTTGCGTGGCAGCAAATGGGACACGACAAGGGGAGCAGAGCATAAGCTGCTGCACTGCCCATGGCAAAGAAAGTACCGCTTAGAGGACAGCAAGAAAAGGAAAGGTGATAACTCCTGAAATTGCCCATCCAGAAGAGAGGCTTTAAAGAAAACAATGCTGGAAAGCTGTATTTTAGAAAATAAAGCCTATCAGAATAGACACAGTACAATAAATTAGTGTATCTCATTTTTTTTTCCTTCAAAAGAAAAAATTATACCTAGTTATCATGATTAATAGTCCTTAAATTACAGCCAAAGAAAAGCATAAGAAGTTAGAAGGTACTGCAAATCTGTAATAGAAAACTAGCAGTGGCTGCTACACATCAGAATCTGCCATTAATGCCACTTGGCATGAGCTGCTGTTGTAGCTGTTCCACTGTCACCCTGACAAACTGCGCTGTTCTGTTCTATGGATTTTGTAGTGCAGTTACATTTCATTATCACAAATCAGTATTATTTTCAGGTTTTATTTTAAGCTTCAACATTTTCTAATCCTTGCAACAATATGAGTGTATGGAAGTAAACAGCAGCTACTCTACTGAAGAACACAGGTGCTGTGTCGAGTTACAAAAATATGAATTTTATCTGCAGAATACTGGGCATCAGGGCAATGGTTGTCACAAAACTACTTACGAGGCCTTAGTCAATAGCTAGTACAATTTGGAGTTGGGATCTCTCCTATTAGTCTGCTATGGAATTTCACAGAATCCCATATCCTTCTTAGTTTAAAAGTGTATGTAATTAAGTGTTACATACAGGTTGCAAAAGATGCCCTCAAAAATTTCCAGTGAAGATAATTAGAAATAGCTCTCGAACAATCTTTCTGATTTCCCTGCCAGTTATTGAAATATATTTCTAGATCACTCTTGTATAATTCAATAACAGAGTTAACTGGTATAGTTACATTCTACCTCGCTCCCCAGTGAGAGAAACTCTGGCAGTGAAAGTATCCTGTCAATATCTTTATTCTTTCTCAAAAATGGGGAGAGCAATGTGCCTCACACCTCCTTCAGAACAGGAACTGGTTCTGGAGAATGGGAAGAATTTAGAGGTGCTACTGGAATGGGGAGGACAGATGACCAACACATCCAGTAGCTCCAAGTTCAGCTATAATAATGGATTTTACACATATCTGTCTGTTGCTCTTTCATCTCCATGTGTAGTCTGCAATTTTCTTTGACTTCAGTGAAGTACAGGAATTCCATAGTTTGTGGAGGAGAGGAATGAGGCACAGATAAAGTACTATTATTTGTTTGGAGGGGGAAGATGAGGTGCTCACTTTTTTTCTTTCATAGATTTAATCCCAGGATTTGAATTTTTCCATCAAAGCTTTTCCTATATTTTGTTATGTGACCTTGGCTTTTTATGCTGTTTGGTTTAAATTCTGTCAGTTTTAGACCCTGGATGAATATGAAGGAAACAAAGCATTTGCAGTCTTAAGGTGAACCAAGCCTTTGTTAAATGGATGAACTATTATTTACAAAGAATAAAACAGCACTTATTCAAATAGAAAAGCTGTTACAAGAACCAAAGAAGGATTGATGGCCTGAGTTCTTGCTGTTTTAGCAATGGGGAGTAGTTATATATTTTTATTACAAGAATCTCTAGCCTAAGCAAAATTTGAACTCTAAAAGGAGGTGTATAGAGCTCCTTGAAGTCTAGAACATAATAATCAGAATACAGTACAAAATAAAGCATATAGAAAGTAGTACAAGGTGGGAGATAAATTTTGATGTTGGAGCAGTGAATAGTGAATTGTCTGGATTAGATGTCTGCTTTATCCTCTTTTGGTACTCCACAGTGTTAGGATGAAGAATTTGTGGTCTTGAAGGAGCTCCACAGTCAAGAAATTACCACTTCTGAGTTTGCAGTGAGACCAAAACGTTTCCAGGTTAGCCTACATTAGAATATGCAGCAACTATATGGGTACACAAGCTCCTCTTAAGAGATCCAGGAAAGGCAGCACCTTCTTGGATAATTCTTTTACGTTCACATTTCTAAAATCTAGAGATCCTTGAGAACAGAAAATAGCTTGTATTACAGCAATTTAAAAATAAACTAATAAATTGTATCTGTATATCATTGAACATATACTTTCCTATGACCTTGCATGTCCATGCTTTAATTTACTCTTACTCTGTCAGCTGAATGGGGTACATACACAAACCCCTATGTGTGCCCATTCTTCTACTGTTTCACACCCTACTGCCTGTCCTCAGATACCTGTTGGCTTTGCTTCAAAAAGCACTTTCCCCTTTTGCTCATCAGGTAGAGCATCGTGCATGCCACCACATGCCTAACTATTGCAGCCATGGCTTTGCTGGATGAAGACATCCAGTTTGTACTTGCACCCTTTACAAATGTCACTCAACCTGCCTGAAGAGAATACACACCCACTTGATATCTACATGCAGAATCAAACCTGTGTTTTTGGCTTAAGTTAAAAATAAACCAAGGGAAGATCTCTTACATAATTTTCTATGTCTTTCTGGCATTAGATTGTTCTGTATAGAATTTTATCAACAGAACTTGTATTTGATGAATGAAATATAGAGTGATAGGGACTGTTTTCAGATTATGCCATTCACCTCTACCAGAACCACCATTCAGTTAACAGGAGTTTGTAAGTATTTACTTTTCAATTTTCCTAAACGTCACTTAATTCACCATTTTCACTAAGACTGGCACACAATTTTCCACTTAGCCAGTAGTTTATCCATATCAACCAATGGGTGATGTATTTGCCTTTCTTTTTACTACGTTTCTCTACCACTAAATATTTCCTGCTGTCAATATTCAAAACTATTTGATATTTTTTTCACCATTTCCCTATAAAATTAGATTCTCCCCTCTCTAGCTCGTACAATAAAACCTATCCCTGTAGGCCCCTTAGGTAAACAGGTAGTCATCTTGCAGTTCAAATAACAGCAATCATTTATCTATTACTAGTGTACAGAACCAAATCCTTAGTGGGTGCAAACCATCTTAGCTCTACTGACTTCAAAGCTGCAGCAACCTTCTCTTATTGAAGATCCAGCTCATATACTAAAACCAATTTATATCTGATTCACAAAGATCTCTGCTTAACAGAATGCATGCAGTATCCAAGGCAAAATTATTTCATCATAGCAAAACTTTCTTATTATGCTTTATGACAGTATGGACAATTCTCAGGAAAGGACAGTGATATTTAAATGAGACTGAGTCTGTGTACTGAGGCACAACTTACAGCAATAACTAAATAATATCACATAAGTAGTCCAAACTAGATAATGCCCATCCTGCGTGTTCTCAGCAGCCTTCCTTGATGTCATGTTACTGATGTATCTATTGCTCTATCACATGGCTGCACGTTCACTCTTTCTTCACTGTAATGAGTTGTTCCTTCTCAGTTCAAGGTAACAGGGAAGGAACTCTATCAAGTTATCTTTTTTGAAGTCTTTATAGTTCTTACTTCTAGCTTCATTAATGAGCTGATGGCCATGGTACAGCAGTAAATTACTCCACCTTTCAAAAGTAGGTTAGCAACCTGAATAAGATTCCACTCCAGCAATTCTACCTCCTCCCCCCATCACACACCCTTTTTAATTGCACATTTTCTAAAATAGTCCGAGATCTGGATCAGTAAATGGTCTTTTTGGTGCCAGCCCAGAAAATATTAATATGTCAAAACATCCTGCGCAAACTCGCATATCTCTGTGTATCATAAATGTGATATTTTTATGCTTGGTTTCAAACAAGTGCAGTTCCAAGCACACTTTTTCATACCAGAACAAGCCGCTGAAGTTTTTACCACACAATATCTTCTTCCTTCTTTCCTTGTTTTCGAGTGGGGTTTTTTTGTTTGGGTTTGTTTGGGGTTTTTATTCCTTATTAACAAGGCAAATCCTGTTTTACTTGTTTACCCTTAAGGAATTCTCTTATTACAATTATTTTCATAATTTTAATTGTAGTGCAAATATATGAAAAATATCTTTCTAAAACACTAGCTGTATTACAATAGCACAGTGGCCCATTGCATGTTCAGGACCTGTTGTATTACTATATTACTATGCACTGCCAGAAAATACAGTAAATCTTGTTCCAGAGGAGTCTGCAATCTAAGTAAAATTTACTCTCCATTATTCAGAGCAATGAGTGCTTAGGATATTCCAGGTAATGGACATATCAGTAGAATACTTCTTCCAGACCCCAGTAAGTTCTCAAAAGACCAGCCTGTGTGCTGTACACAGCCCCCTGGTATGGCTGCTTCCAGTAACGTTTACAGGCTTGGGCATAGTGCCATGCAAGTGCACAAAACCAGCTCAGCTGTATCTACAACAAGCTTCCCAGAGCTTCTGGTTGCAGATATGTGGCACAGGCACACTTAAACTGTCTTAATATCTGAGTTGGTTTGTTAGCTTGGGCCTAGTCCCACATGAAAGGAGATCTGAACCGACAGCAGAGTCAGTCCATCTGCATATCACACACAGTCTGAGTTAACAAGCTGTTCTAGGGTAGAGTCTGTTCAGAGCTGGTTTGAGCAGCTTAGTATCTCTGATGCCACTTACCTACAAGCTGGACAGTCAGGCTGCAGATGTAGAACTGAAGGTAGAGAGTATGGATGAATGGCATATGAAGATAGAGGAAGGAGGTGCAATAGTTTTCCAAGATGTCCACAGTTTGCTTTGCTTGTGGATATTTCTCCTGGGTTTTCAATTCACAGTCTAGATATTTAAGCTTATGACTAGCCTTCCCTTTATTTAAAAAAAAAAAAGAAAAAAAAAAGAAAAAAAATCAGTTAAAATTTTGCTTCTGGGTACATTGAAAATTTAAGAAGTTAAGAAGTCATTAACTAAAGAAAGACATATCAGATACATCAAGATACATTGTATTTTTTACAGAAAAAAGCTTTGTCATAAAAATATAAATCTTATAGTTTTTGAGACAGAATGCAAATTAAACTAATAATGCATAGAAGATTTGCTATATGTATGAACTGACAGGCATGAAAGAAACTCTCTTGTTTGTCAAAATCTTGTTCCAGTTTGTAGGATGTCAACACATGCATTAGCAATACCTCTGAAAATGTCACTCTGTAAACAGGAAGAAAAATCTAATTTGCATTAGGATAATAAACTTTAAACTAATCTTGATTTCCACAGATCAAATTTATGTTTTTATTTTGATTTACTGGATATCAAGTGTCAATTTAAAGTGAATGTCAAAGAACATTAATTTTCAAACCCCTGAAAAGAAGAAGAAATCCCCCAGAGCAGTTAGCAAAGCAGATCATATTTCCTATTCCAAGAGATTCTAGTTATAGAACTTTGATGGTAAAATAAAACTCTTTAATCTGTGGCATAATACTGAAGATAGCATGCTAAAACTTGAAGGACAGCAGCATGCAGATGTTCCAAGAGACATGTTTTTAACCCCTGGGCTACCTTGCTTGCCAAGAAAATTTAATCTTCTAACATGTACATTCATGAGCAGCCTACTGCTAATGGTATCTATGGGACAGCAATGTTTCCTGCTGACAAGAGTCTGATCCTGAAGCTGCTGCATCTGGTATTTAGATAGGGTAGCAAATAGATTATTTTGAAGCTAATTGGAGTTTTTGCAGAGACTGGGGCCTGGTTTATGGATATTTTTTTAAAAAGCTTTATTGTAAAAACTAATTTCATATTCAATAAAAAAATATAAGAAAACCATTTCAGATTTATGCACCTGACGTATTAGACTTTACTGATGGGGGTAATCACCTCGAAATCAAAAGATGACATTTGCAAGTAAAACGAAGTACATGTACAAGACTTTATAGACCTGAAGCCTATTAATTAAATACGTTTACTTTTACAAAAAACTCATGGGCTGTATATAATCCTTCTTCTACAATTCCCTTTTAAAAAAGGAAAAAATCTAAAGATTAACTGTTAAGCAAAAAGCACATGTTGCCATATAATTACGGAGACATGGGTTTTAGAGTGATCAAAAGAAAAAAGATTGATATGTGTTCTCTTCAGTTATTGCAGCCAATGTTGAGTGAAGCACACACTCTGAAAATCCCACAAGGGGTGTGAATTGGGAAAGGATTTGTGCTGGTCACTGTGCTGAAGGTAGAAACAAATGGTTCGTGGTTCAGATTTGTTAAGAACCACTTGGCTCTGCTTATTGTAAAGTTTACTGAATCTTCCCATTGTGGAAAGGATGAAGAGTCACAGATTACCAAGGTGGATGTATGTATTGTCATTTAGCGTCGAGATCATTGTAGCCAGAGTCCAAAGAATGAGGAGATGCTTTGCAGTGCTGCTTTCAGGTGCATATGAGATCTGAGCAATTACTCCGTATAGCTCATTTCCCAAGAACATAGAGAAGATGGAGAATTAAAAAAAAAGAGAAGGAAGCAACCCTATAAACAGCACTAGTCAACAGTGTACTTGATTTAAGCTCTCAGTTGAAAAAATGCAGTTTCCAGCATAACCCATAAATCCATACATAGAGATTTAAAAGACCCAAGATACTTGAGAAAATGAAAACAAAGCTAAGAAAATACTTCTATTCTTTTCTGAAGCTTTGAAAGATGGCTTTAGAACTGAATTTTGGTCTCACCCATTAGAATCTGTACAGTATTTCAGACTCCACCAAAAAATACCATGTGAAAGCCTAACTTTCAAGATTTCATCATTTTCTAGTGGTTAGTAATTGTTTTAAAAGGGCACATTTCAGGTTATTCCATCTAGCATACAGACTGACAAAGAGATGGACTTTCTATGGATTTACTAAAGTAAATCTTACAATGATTACATATCACAGCTGCAACAATGAAATCCATCAGAAAGCTGACTGCTGGAGATACTCAAATTCCTCTGTAATTAGCACATTGGTAAAATCCAAATGCCAAACCCTAGCAACCTCAAGGAGCGTGCAAAGAAGCTAAGTAACAGAGCAAAGAAGTGACATTTACATGACCCTGGCTTTTTTTACACAATATCAGGCAGCTGGAAGACTGCTGCTCCTTGAGGAGGAGGAATGGGGGAAGGGGAGCAAGAATAACTCAAGTTACTGCGTTGAAAGTTTAGTACTTTATAATTGGGACTTTAGCCTTGAGTAATCTTCCAGAATCTTTTTCACTACAGGAACTAGGAAGTAAAATAGGAAGCATTTTTGTCTCGTTTTGATTAGTCATTATGAAGATATCAATACAAAACCAGGATTGTACTGAACTGAAGATCTGTTATGACCTGAAATTACCTGGAATTTGAGTTTTATCTCTTGATTTTTTTTTTTTTTAATATGCTCTTCTCAAAGTGGATGCAACTTTGCAATAATCTTTGGAAATACCTGTTGGTATAGAATGATGTTAATTAAAAATAAATGCATAAGCTGGGATTCTACACCTGCTATTGCCGATTCAAGTTTAGGTTTCACATAATATACGTGTTCATGAAAACAGAACTGCACCTATTAAATGCCACAGATGCACAAAATCCTCATTAGTCTGATAAGCAGCAAAAGCTCACTTCATGTATCCCTCTGTTCTTCAAACTCCTATCAATCAATGGGAGTTGTCCAAGGAACATTGGTTCAAAATGGAGATTCACATATGGAAAATTACACCGAAGAGGAGCAAAGAGTATGTTTCTCTACAAGCATAAACCCCCCAAACACAGACTACCTCAGGACATAGATACCTTCATTCATACAGGATCCTACCTTAGAATCATGGACTTTAGGTCTACCAGCATGTGTTTGTTAGGTGGTGTAATCTGTCACTAGCACAGACAAGCAGGAAAATTGCTGTGTCCTAAGAGCAGCAGAAAAGCAGGGAGAGAATTGTGAGTCAGAGGGATGTGTTTGAATCATGAGCCTTAGAGGGAGGGGGATGCAGTTTATGCAGTTCTTGCTCAGGGCTGTGCTTTGAGCGTTGTCTAGTCTTTCAGATCACAATGGAATGGAAATAGCAATCTATGGGCTTCTAGTAAATATCACAAATTAGCATCTCATGACAGCTCAAGACAATAAATGTTTATTGCATGGTATGCAATTTATATAGCATAAAGAATTATATTCTTGTTTATCTAATCTGACTGTTATTGCTATTGAAATAAATGGCTTAAGGAAAGCATGATTTGATGGGATGTATAATAAAAATATTGAAGATATGTTTCAAAGCAAACTAGGAGATTTAGATGCTCAGTCTCTTAATACAGGGACTTTGAACACCAGCCTTGAATTTTCCCTGCATATATTAGTAAACATGAGACATTACAGAAGCCATATGTTTCTGGGTTAGGAACTTCAAATTTTCCTTTGTATACGTGCATTACAAAATCTACTACATAATAGCTGATCTCCCCAAGCAACAGGTTAACTGAGGATCTATAGTAAAGCAATAACTGTTTTGAAACTGAGTCTGGTACATTGAAGACTTAAGTATTTATTTTGTACTAGGCTTTATAATAGCACAAGAATTCAGATACTCTTAGACATGAGTTTCCTATATTTCTGGTCATGAGGCAGTTTGTTGCACAAATACAGTTGGGTATAAATAAAGGAACATGGAGTGCCAAGGAGAGGAAAGCTGATTCAGAGCTCCTCCCAGCAGCAGATCAAAGGCATGTCCTACCAACTCTATTTCATTCTCAAAATTCATCTGAAACTCAGAAAAATGGCAAAGGGAAAACCAGCTTGTTTCAACTGTTTTACATTTTGTGGTGTGATTAAAAAAAATACAGAAGTGCCAGTTTTCAGGCTTGTCAGGAAAAAATGACTTATAAGAGCCTCTAGGTTATGGTTTGGAATAAATCCACTCTGGACTCAAAGTTTAGCTTGGGAAACAGAAGAGGTTCCAATTCAATTGCAGTTCAGGTGCAAAATTAAAGCTGCCAGCTCAGCAAACACCCTTGCAGCTCCCTCCATCCAACCACTGTTTATAATCTCCTGTAGGCTCTGGCTATACTTCTGAGAGCTCTTGCAGCCCACATATAACACTGAAGCAGGAAGAGGCAGTTAAGAACCTTTTTCTGACTGTTTGTCACAGAGACAGTGCCTCAGAGCTGTCTAGCATGCTGAAAGGCTGTAACTTGTAGAAGGTTTTCTTGTTATTTAACAGTACACACCGTGTCCTTGTTTCTAGATGAGCAGCAGCAGCAAAAGGTCTCTTCCAGAGTGGCAGGATTATTTTACATTACACATATAAGTCTGTTCTGGGTCATTACCTCGACTGGCAAAATCGATTTGATCTGTATTAAAGTTGTAACATCCATGTATGGACTCGTAGCCATGTCCAAATACAGTGGTATTCTATTCCAAAGAGCCAAATAATGCTCCAAGGAACCTCCACTGCATCCATTAAGGCTTATTATTTGTCCTTCCTTCATTTCAAGATTTGGAGTACAGCTCACATTTCCAAAGATTTAAACTTTGCTGCAAAAGGAACACAAAATATCCTACTCCATGTAACATCATGTGCAAGTTCCTGAAGTCTAATTGCAGCCCAACATTATCTATCTTCTGAATAATGCTTTTGCATGTTTTACATTATCTGTTATTTCATGTTATGGAAGACCACTGCCTCCTCTCAGAAGCATGACATTAGCATAAGATCAGTACAAATTTCAGGGCTGGACACTTGGCCATCATGTCAATACAAACAGACAAGAGAAAAATCGGGAAAATTAAAAAACTCCATCCCTGCTTTATTTTCCCAGTAATAATTAGCAACTACTTATCAGGTGTGATTTGCAGTTTAATTGCTATTTATCACACCCCTTGGTATTGTCAGATAAAAGGTGTTAAGTAGTCTACATATTTTAATGAACAGTATTTAGTAAGGAGAAAGCAAAGGAAGCCAAAAGCCAAATGTAAACGAGCATCTTTTTAAAGATATACATTTTGTACTTTCTCTAGACAAGCAAGTAAATCTGTCATGTACTATTATGAATTACTAGTAAGACAGAATCTGACCCAAAGTAGCCAGGCGATGCAGCAGAAAACACGTTTATAAGCAGCTGATGAAGATGGGGAAACAAGAAAACTTGTTGCCATTGACTTGCTATGAGCCTTAAAACAGACTGCTTTATTCCTCTACTGCCACCACATTCCCTTCAGTGTGTCTATTTGGACTGTGATTGTTCTGAGATAGAAATTGTCAGAGCTTTAATTATAGTCAATAACCAGCCTCCCCAATAATTATTGAAAGTGCCTTTCTGAGGTTATTACAGTTCTAGAAAATAGCATGTTTATTCTGTGGTTAATTATTCCTAGTGTAGCGTGACCTGCCTCTTACCACCTTCTTTAATCTAAATAACAGACCAACTTTTGGAAGTACAGAGGCTGAAAGACAAAAAGAATGAGTTGCCCAAGATTACTTAGCAGATCAGTGACTGAATCAGGAAGAGAAATCCTGGTTCCTGACACCCACCAGAGGTTTTACCTGCTAGAACACATCATCGCTCTAAAGATCCCAATACTTCACTCTTCTACAACTGCACCATTCATCCAGGAAGTTACAGGCACAGCATTCTACTCTGCAGAAACCATGTGAAGCAGATAAGGATCATATACTGTGCATTTTGAAAACATGAAAGAAACAACCTCTGTTTAGAGTGATTGTATTTAGTCCAAACAGCCAGTTGGAATGACTGAAACCAAATCCAGGTAGGAGTGCTAAGAATTTAAGTGTATGCTCAGCTCTTCAAAGGTTTAAGAAAAATGTTAAGAGAAGCTTTTTTCATATATGTTTAAGAGAACAGCTCAATAGTTTGCAGGAAGGTTATAAATATAATGCTGTGCCAGAAACATTTTAACAGAGCTTTTCCTGCAAAATTACTATATCTCAGCTAAAGCCAAGATGATGTGAAAATATTTCCTAGCATGCTGTCTGTGCTGTTATATAGCTTTCCCATGTATATCAACTTCTTAAACTCTCTTTAAGAGAGAGAGACACATCAGGTGACAAAATGATGTAAATACTAGGCAAGAAAAAGAGTTGTCTCATCAGTGCTGAAATTCTGACCATCCTAGGCATCTCTAGCAACAGGGTCAGCCATTCAGAAACAAGTCACTCAAGCCTTTGACTGATAACAGATTAAATTAAGAGCTTCGGCCTTCATTTGCACTTTTGTTATTCCTTAATTATCCCTGAAGATTGGTAGTAATTGAAATAGAAATCCTACATTTCCCCACAAAATGACAGCAGTATCATCATCCCATGCCAATCCATAAATGATCTCTCTCTGACAAGACAGTAACATTCTCTTTCTCAGGGTATTCTCACCTTTTGTGTATTTTACACTCCAGCATAAAGCAAGACTAAAACTCAGCCAATCAAAAGCAACTTTACTATTTTAGTTTACTTTCTGCTAATATGTTGTTCTAGGAAATTTAAAAGCAAGAACTGCTTACACTGCACACATCCTTATGGCACATCATGTTAGAAAGAATAATAAATACACAAAGTATGACATACTTAAACAAAACTTAAAAAAATCAAGAAGGTAGTAAAGTTGCCCTGATTATCTTCATGGATTTTTTTTTATTTTTAATTTTTTTTTCCTCTTGGCCTTTAACAACAGAGCTGCAATGATTTAGCCCTTTATTTGGCTCTGTAAAGCACTAAGGAATGCTCAGTAAATCAAACAGGTGTGAAATGGGTGCAATAAGCCTAACCTTTTCTTTCCACACACAGAGATTTTGTACAAAGGAACTGTGGCTGAAAAGAAATGTAGGTTTTTAAAATTAGATTTATTTTATATACTGAAGGTAAAAAAAACTTAAAGGATGTGAAGTGCTTTCTACTAAGTCTAGATGTCACTGTAAGACTTCTCTGAATTAGAGGATTTCTTGAGGAATGTAGATACTGCTGTACGTGTGAAGAAAAGCTAAACATGTTTCTATACACAATATCTACACTATTCACCAGGCAGCTTCTGATTCTAATCAAAGTAACCAGGACTAACATAAATGGATGGTATATAACAAATGGAGAAATCAAAAGGTGGCCAAGCTGCTTGCTCCTTTCCCTGGTTCTGCGCAGCTTACCACAGGCATTGTGACACCTTAATGCCATTCAGCAGCTAGAGGTAAGTGATCTTCCTCCTTTCCTGCAGACTCAGTAGGTGCTGTAGGTCTGTAGTTTCTTCTCCATCTCTCACATACTATTGCAGTGTAATTTTTTTTTAAGTATTTCTCTTTTAGTTGGTGTATCAAATTAAATTCTGAAATTATACTTTAAAAAAAACATATATTCCAAGGTGTCTAATCAGCACTGGCTCCCTGAGGACCCTAGGAACTGATAGTATTTGTACCAATACTGTAAATTGACAGTAATCATTGAGCCAGTGCCATGGAGGCTGGATTTAATCCATGAGCATTTTGAACTAGTCTTATCAGTGGTAACTAGATGCAGCTCAATTACATCAGTACAGCTTTGCTAATCAGAACCATAAATGAGGTTTTGATACATTATACTACTAAGTCTGGAATGGATTCTATTCTGATTTCCCATTTTCAATTGTTCCTAGGTTTCTAAAAGATTATAATTTAAATGGAAACTTTTTTTCTAAGGGTGAGCAGGGTGACTGCTCCCTGTTTGATATAGTAAGATATAAATCCTAAATAGAGGAAATATATTGCTTCTGTCTATGCTTGTGCCTGGCTGAAACTGTTGTTATATATTATTAGTACTCAGAGAAGCACAGTTGCTGGATGGATGTTGGAGAACGTACAGAGGATATTCTTATTACAAATGGTTTCATATGCACCCACCACAGTAACTCCAGCTCTCCTCCTTATGTTCTGTCCTGCTTGCCCTTCCTTTTAGTATAACCCTAACACAGTATCAATTTCTCTGAATTCCCTGCATGCCCTTTTCACTAGAGGATTACTGGCAGCACTGGCTCTCGTTGGTTACAAATTGTGGGTGTGCTGACTGGTTAGCCTGCGCTAGAAGGCTTCCTGCTTGAAAGGCAGGGCAAACAAGAGAACTGGTGATATTATTGGTAATATTAATATATAGACAAATGTTAAAATACATAATATTAGAAAAGATAACATATAAATGGATACTTCTAAATACACAGTCCTGTAACATTGCTTTCTTGCAGGTAAATTTTTGTTGACTTGTTCACAATTCTGCCCAAATTGTAATCACCTTGTGGTGATTACAAGTACTTACAAAGTACTAACACAAGGTTTGCTGGGAGTAGTATCTTTTATTGGATCTGCTGACTAGAAAATATGTATGGGCCCATGGTCCTTTCATTATTTCTGATAACAAAGCAGCTAAACCAGGTTTAAACTAATTATGTTAATCAGCTAGACAATTTAAAAGAAAAAAGTAAGTTAGTGAGTGTGGAGCAAAGAAAATGCTAGCAAAGAGAGAGGTGAAAGTTCCTGAAAGAAACTTAAAAATCAGTACAATAAAGTCAAATCATATGAAGTTCCTGGGCTGCTATGAATGGCTGCCAACATTTCCACTGATTAAATTAGTTCATTTTGTCATACCATATCTTCATTAAAGGTTAAAAAAACCCAATATCAACAAAAAAATACCCAGACTTCTCTTTTAAATTTGTCTTTCTGTCTGTCTTTAAACTCATTGATAAGCGCAGGTGAACAACAAATAAAAAGTGCTATGATTTGCAGAACCTCCTTCTTTTTGCTTCTTTATGGCTAATTTTGTGGTTGAACCAACAAAAATATTCCTCTATCTGTTTTTAAGAAGGCCAATGGAAAATAACCCCTGATCTAAAAGAATCATCACTGAATGAATATTTGGCATATAGTCTGTATGACAACAAAATAAGCTACGTCAAAGAAAGGACAGCAGGAAAAGGAATGTGGGATAAGGGCAGCGAGCATCATTATATATACAATGACATTAAAGTCATCGTTTAGTTTAGGGCAGAAGGTGGATACAGCCGTGAGAAAGCCACCTGACCAAGATAAGAAGTTACCTTGTTGAAAGGACCATGCAATTAGTTTCTAAAAAGACAAGAAGATGAGCTCCTAATCTAAGGAAACTGAACTAGCCTATCAAGGCAAAATATGGATTAAGAGCATGTTTGGCTGGATTAGTAGATATCTGATTCACATCAACTCCATCTGAAATCATGTCACTAACACCCCACAGGGGAGCACAGTATTTGCAAATTCACTGACAGGAGATCGATCTTTCATTTTTAAATTTATACTCTGCTTTTTTACTTAATGGAAGTCTGTTTGGACAGTAAGAAATTTAAGAAAGGAAAAAAAATATTAGATACATCTTTTTACTCTTATTTTAAAATTAATCTTGTAAAAATAATTCATGTGTCAGTATCCACCATGGGATGTATACTTCAGCTTTAGAGAAAGTTAGACTGATAACAGTGCCCCTATGTGGCCACAATTAAACAATGATAAAAAGCAATGTGTATTTAACATGACTTCCCTAGCTCTCTTCATTTAGTGGGAGCTAACATTTAGTAAAACTCATCTTAGGTGACTTACACCAGATGCTCACTGGAAGCTAAGAGTAGTGTGAACACTTCTTAAATACACTGGTGTGTATCTTCCAAAACCACCTTGGGCAATTTTAAAATTCCTGCTTATCTGTTGAATCACTGAATGAATCAAGGAAATACAGTCTTGGGACAAATTTCTGATAGCAAATTCTTACTTTTACAGCTTGCATATGCACAGAAGAATATAAAGAAAATTAAAATAAAACCACTAGGGACAAAGATAAAGAATGTGTTCATGCATGTCCATCCCACCACTTTTACTAATAAACTGCAAGTGTGCTGACAATCTACTTTAACACTACTTTTACTGGCAATATAAAAGCTTGTCAGACATCTCAAATTCACAGACAAATGGCCACAGAAATAGCTGTATGTTGCAGAATTGACCTGCAAAAGTACAGCAGGTTTGATAACATCAGGAATGTTTAAAGACCTCAGAAGTATACATACCCTTCCAGATGGTCTCCTCTACAAGAGTCCTAAGGTTTTTTGGTAGTTTTGGAAACACCAGACTTTGAATATGTAACTCCTTTCAGCTGACTGTACAATTTACAGTGTGATTTTTTTAAATTTACATTTTCAGTCTTTTTGTAGGACTTTTTTTTTTTTTTTTTTTTTTGAGAAAGATAGCCACTAGCAGATAGGCTTTATTCTTCCAGTGATTTCAGCGAGTTTGGCATTTAGCTTGTTTCAAAATTCATCCTTCTTAGTTGCAGCTTCAAAAAAATCTTAATCTCCAGAAAGAGAATAATGGAACTGTTCTACTTGAAAGAGACGTGGGGAAGATCTCCTCTGGGGACGTGCTCATACTGCTTGACAAGACCAAAAGAATAAAAATGAACAGACCAAAAGAGTAGAAATCCCATGTGTTTATGACATCTTTGACATGACATAGAAAAGTCACATATTACCCATGATATAGCTTGGCTGTGTTTATTAGGATAGTACAAAGCTATTTTGTATTGAGATCTGGACACAACCTGTACTGGAATTATGATCTGAATCACAGTGAAGAAGAGGCCAAAGGCTTTCACTTCTGACTGGACCTGTATTCTTATGGGAAAACTATCTACTGCATGTCATAATGAATATGAGGCTACCTGAAACTGTGTTCATTATAATTTTTATCAGATGCAGACTAGATTAAAGGGATGAAATTAGGAAATGATGTATACCAACATATACATTAAACTCTATCAAACAAATTAATGACATAATAGACCTTATGTGTTACAACTAATTTACATTTCAATATCCCACAGATACCTCCTCTGCTGACTGTGCTTTCAGCCGAGTTACAATCTGCTCTATTCCTTTACAGATTCAATTTATATTAGTTTTCATATTTGCAGACTTACATGCAACTTTCAGAATCAGGGAGGATTACCACATTGCCGTGGGGTACCTAGCTGAAACGAAGCATATGGCTATTAATATTATTATGAATCTGTTGCTTTAGGCTACATTAGATTGCCTTTGGGGTTCTGATTCTTAAGAAGAAAGGACTGAACTACAGTCATCCTCTTTTGGTGCAAAAGGTTTGGAATAAATAATCACACTTGTACTTTATTTTTATTTACATGCCTCATTAAGGTAACTGTCAATATGGCGAAAATTTCAACAGGGTTCTGGCTCATCATATTGTTTGTGGCATATTTATCTTTAAGCATTTGTTTCTGTTCTCCTTTTGTTAAAGAAGTTCATAATACTGTCACAGGGCTTTATACTTTTAAGTCATTGTATTAAAAATCATATTTAGCTTTAGAATTGCCTCCTTTTCTTCAGTTCAATGTCTTGATAAATTACTGCACTTTTCTTCACTATGACAGCTAACTTGAGTTATTTTCTTGAAATAAAATATTTCAAACTGTTGTATCTTGTGTAAGAATAGCCAAACTGAAAAGCATTGCTCTGCAAAGAGAAGCTAAATTAACATTTTATAAGCTGGGTAACTTGAATTGCTGAGAGCCAATTACATCAAGCATCAGTTGCAATCAAAGCTTCAGCTTCTCTCTTCAAGAGACTAACTAGCTTGAATTTAAAGCATCAGATAAACTGAGCTAGATATTTGCATGTGTGAATAAGAGTTGAATTAGAAACAAATCTTAAGGGCTGTTTTGGTCTAACAATGTACTAGAGAGAAGTCCCAGATTTTCATCTGATACTCACCTTCACCAAGCTGGGGAACAACAGGACACAGAACAACAAAATTATGTCAGGGGTCTGGAAAGTGTCAAAGGGTATTTAAGGAGAATGGAAAAGGGGTATTTGGAGGGATAGATTTACACAGAACTACAGAACTGGACTTTCTAACTTTTGTCTCTACTGACAATCACACTTTCTCTTCTCAGTAAAATGAGAATAAAGGCATTTTCAGGGAAAGTGAGAGAACTGAGATTGCTTAGTACTTCAAGTCCCACAGCATGAAAAAACAAACTCTTTTAGAAGTGAGAGAGAAAAGGTGGAATGAAAAAAATAGATTTACTAGAATAAGAGACTGTGAGCAGATACTGAAGTTCTGGAGTGGCTCTGATTTGCAAGGCATAGAAAAGGTCCAAAAAAAGGAAGAAACTGTGCAACCATTTTTTATTTAAGACTTCACATTATGATTACTCGATATCTTTCCTCAAACAAGAAAAACAACCTAACGTGACTGTGATCAAGAGAAAGGAAAAAAATGTAAGTGATAGTATTATAGTAAGTAGTCACCTGAAAATGAACTGTCAGCAGATACAGCTGACAAGAGCAAGATTAAAATCAAGCTATACCTAGTACATAGCCCTGTCCTCAGGGAACTCTGCTCCTGTACTTGGGGTTGATCTTGTTTTATGGTTTGGCAATACTCAGCACAGATTGAAACAACTATGGTATGATATAAACAACCTACCATTGAGCTCACACAGGTTTAAATGTCCCAAACAATAAAATACAGAAGTCATCAACTAATTACAAACTGCAAAACTGCATGTCTGAACAGGCCCTTGAAAGTACTAACATTAATCTGCAAGTACAAGTGATAATTTTATACACAATGATGCATGCTGTCTCCTAAATCATGTGGTATATTTTGCAGGTACTAGTTTGCAAACTGACCTGCAGAATCTAGACCCTACTATTTAAAAATATCTCAGGTGTAACCTCACTATATGAGACCTGTTCTGCACCTTAAAGTAGTTTATGGCACATCTTGAACAATTTAAAATCTCCTGCCACAGCACAAGAGCCTTTCCCCATATACAGTACATTTTCAAAGAAATATTGATGCAAAGTCATGATTTACCTTCTCCCTCTTTCCCAAAACAGGAGATATACACTCTCCCTGTAACTGACACTTTCTCGTAAGATTTTATTTTGATATATCTTTTTGTCCTGCAATGTTTCACCATCCAGCAGCACTCTGCTAATCTACACTTCAATGGTGGAATTCACCAGAGGTACAGGTTTAAATAGCACATCTTGAGATGGGAACAATGAAGGGGGGGGCGCGGGGGGGGGAAACAAGGCTCTACAATAAATAAATAAATAAAACCCTATCACACACTTAAAGCCAAATGCCTGCTGGGACTTAGGTTCAAAAGCACATTTGGAAACTGATCCCTTGAGAAGATATGTTTGTTACAGTGTTTGGCCTCAGGATTTAAAAGGATTTGCTTTTAAGCTGTTACTTTACTGCAAGTATGTGACTGGAGGCCTCAGGTGTGAAAGTCCTTTGATAAAAGGGACTGGTGTGTGCCAGATACAGCAAATGAAAAGCATTAAGACTAATAGGAGCTGGGAAGTGGAAAGCAGGGAAAGGATGTGGACAAAGTCCATCAAGTTTAGGGCAAGCAAATGCTTGGAAGGCAAGAGAGATGAGAAACCACGGAAGCCCTTGAACTTCTTGCTTTGCATACATGAGTGATTACACTAACAAACTCTTAAGGAGCTGAACACCAAAGTTCCAAGGAAAGGCCATTTCCATTTAATCAGGTGAAGCCTGGCTTGAATCTGAGCACAAAAGTCTCCATAAAGTATTACAGCTGGAAGAAACCCCAGAGGTCACCTAGGCCCTTTGCTCTACTTAGGTCACTCCAGACAGACAAATATTTGTCTACCTGTACTTAAAGACCTTTAACACTGGAGACACTGCAGTTTCACTGCAGGGTATCTATTCCGATGCTTCATTCTACTTCCATCAGAAAGTGTTTCTTAATGTCTGACTTGGACGCTTTGAGCCACAACCCACGCCTGTTACTGCTCATCCTGTCTGTAGGGGATGATAACAAGAGCCTAATCCCTTTCTGTTTGCCAGTCTTTTCTGTATTTGAAGGTCCATTGGCCTCTGAACTATGTCAGTCTCATCATGCTGTGCTCCTCACACACCACTCTGATTACATGAGCAAAACTGTACCAGTTCTCTAATCAGAGAATTCCTGAATTTACATTTTAGAAGTGAGGTGCACAATTATTCTCATACCTCAAGAGAATTATACTTTGTTTCCTCAAGCACTCCCATATAACAGAGAAACTTTCCTTCCATGACAAAAACTGCTCCAAGAGAAACTACAGTAAGCACAGCATGTCGCACTGAAATTTGCAAAACTCACACTTCTCCACAACATGCTTCATACTGGAATGGAGCACTGTAAATTGTTTTTTCGGTGTATTTCATGGCAGACTACTCTTTCACTGCTCTAAAATGGCTACAGCTGCCAAACCTGCAGGCTGCACCTAATAGTCTGCCAGATACTGGACAGATTAATGGTGGTTTAGTACCAAAAGCTTATGCTGGGTAGTAAATCCAATGTATTTATTGATTTGTTTCAACTTGAAAATCTTGAAGAACTATACATACATGAACCAAAACTAGATGCATGCACATTATGAAAAAATGATAGCCCCTATTATATAAAACATAAATTTGACCTTATCTGGAGAAAGTGCATCCAATCCTAGAACAGAACTCCTGTTAACTGTCATTCCTCTACTGAAATTACAAGAAATAATAACTGGAGCACTACAAAATCTGAACTACTTCAGGTCATTCAACCACATATTTGTTGCCAGTACCCATGCCATCATTTTCTGAGTAACAAAGAATTCCCAGTTACCATGACTATAAACTCCTTGGCATCGAAACTATGCTTATCACATTGCAGGTGCAACCACAAATAAGTTACAGGTGCATGGCTTCCACAAAAAAATAAAAATAAATTAAAAATCAGGCTACTTTCTGCATAAGAATGTTCTTAGGGGCACTACTTCACTAAGAGGATGACAAAATATATAGGTATCTTGCTCTGGAATGTCACATATGCATTAAGCTGACTGAAGGGAAGAGAACATTATATTTATATGACATTTCATATTCTGTAGCCACAAATTCAGAGCTGCCTTGCCAAATGAACACTACATGTACTACTACATGTTGCACAGCATTCAAGATCAATGATCAGAATACACAGTATACAGCATTTAGGTATGAAGGTACAATGAAAAATCCAATTTTTGCTTTCTGATAAATATTTGCATTCTGGGAAAGAAGAGACATTGACTTTTTAGATAATGACTACACGAGACAGGAGAACAGAAATGTAAAAGAAAAACTCTAATGGGGGCCCAATGTTAATTATGTTAGACTTCATAAATGTTGGTGAAATGTTTAATGCAAAACCAACAAAACTTTTCCAAAATACATATGAATAGTTATAATACATCACATCTGTGATAGCCCTAATGATACAAGCACACAGAGGAAAAGCTTGCAAGCTTAATGGCCTACAAGTCCAAAGCTGTGAAATAGCTCTGAAGAAACTCTTGCGCTCCTGAGAGTACAACCTGTTTTTTCAGCATATCATGTCATCGGATGTATTGTATCTAATAAAAAAAAAAAAAAAACAAAACAAACCTCAATCACCAAGTCAATCTCTTGTTTGATGCAAAAATATTTCAGGAAAGTTTCTGAAGTCAGAATCAAGCAATGACCTACCCTCTAACAGCTTAGTTATTAGGAAAACCATCCCTCTTAAACGTAGACTTAGGGCAGGAACTGTAACTTGAATCTTTTAGATAATATCTTAAATACTATGCTAATAAAAGTCTCTGAATGGTCAGAAGTCTTTCTCTCATAGTAGTAAAAAAATAACCCCTAGAATTATTTTTTTAAATTGAGTTCTATTTCAGCTTTGTCATCAGATGGTATTCGTGCACATCCTTTTCACTTTTTCAGCTATAAAGGAGAATGAAAAACCCTCCACTAACAAGTATACAGCCATCATTTCACATCACTTCAGACAGTGAAAAGCCATTCCCAGATATACTTGCCACAACAGCGACTAAACCCCTTGAAAGTTTACATAGCACAAAATCCGACTGTAATCGTTGTATGTAGCTCTACCTCGTGGCCTCATGTCTGCACTGCAACAGCGTTAGCCAAAAAGAACCTGGTGTCCAAAGACGTGATCCGGCTCTTTAACCCTAGAAGTGCCTACGAACGAGAATACTCGACGTATTTCTCTCAGTTCCTCATTCCATTTCCATTGTCAAAACCTGCTTTTCTATTTCAGCATCAAGTTATTCCATTTATGAATGGTGTACTGGACTAAACTCCATTATCCCCGGGCTGTACTACACATTGCACTAGGAAAGGTTTGACTTGCAACCAACCAAGTCCTTTCTTGGAATTTTTCTTTATTCTGTCTCTATTCACAATGCATTGGACATGAAAAAAACAGCTGCCTTCATAGGAGCGTTATAAAAATATGCATGGTGAGGGTGTCAGGGGTTATATGACACAGCATACTGGCCTGAATAGGGGATGCAATTCCACACTTTGAGTAAAATGGACTATAGAAGCCTTCACTGCACTTTGGTTTCTACATTTCCTGCTATAGTCTGTTATCTATAAGGAAAATAGTACAAAAATAGGATTATTTCTACTGCCTCTAATGTCAAATGCAACAACCAATGCACAGCTAATTGGAAGTTTTGGTACTTTTTACCTACATTTTTTTTCACTCTTTTGATCACAGAGGGATGAAAGTAACATATTGTGACATCTAATTGTAATTGTGTAATGCAATTGCAGATCTTATTTGGCAGACAATTTAGATTCAATATTAGAGAAAAAGTGAAATAGTATTAAGCAACAGAGAAGTAAAGGTAGAGCTCATTTAAAAACAAAATATTATTTGTACACTGAAAATCTTGAACCATTAATTTTTAAGACCATCTTCTTCCAACAATGCAACTTCATGAAGTGTTTTGGTATTTCCAGATATAGATTATTCCCTAAGAAGTTTCAAATAAAAATTAACTTTAGTTGCAGCTGGGATACAAGTTGGAAAGTCTAATGTAATATATGTAATGATACCAACAGAAATCATGACTCATTTTGCTTTAAGATGACACAGCAAATACTTCCAAAAGCTGTCAAACAAGTGCGGTAAGATTATGTGTCACTGCTCTAGAAGAGTGCATAACAGAGTGGATTGAGGCCTCTAAACAAAAAGGAATACAGGTGGCTGACACCCCTTCTAAGAGTGCAGCAACAGATCAACAATCTTGGCAAAATCATATGATGAAAACAGAGGCAGAGGCTGACATGCCTGATTTGGGCACCATTCAGGCCTAAAATGTTGCAGTATTTAATATTGAAAAATAACTTTTTCCCCCCCTCACTTTCAGCTAGCTACAATTCTGCACACAAGAGTGTTAAATGCTAAAGAGGGGATCTAGACATTCTCTGTATTTCCTTTTTTCATTGATCTCTTCCCAAAGAAGGAAATGAAACTGACATAACACAAATGATTGAATACAGATAAAGAAAATGGTTAATCACATCAGACAATTTTGAAATCAGCAGCCCATGCATGCCAGGAAACTTGGATTTATGTGGCATTTAGAATGTAACACAATCTTTTGTATTTCTCTATATTGGCACATTTTCTAGATTTGTATTCATTACATAGAACTGCAAAGTGCATCTCTAAAAGGTGACACAGAAATCAAATTAGCTCACTAAAAGCAGCAAAATGGGAAAAAAAAGAAAAAAGTTGTCATACTTAGTTAAGGATGTTACAACCTAGAAAACAAAAATATTATTCCCTTAACTGTAAAGAATGATTTATTAGGACAAAAAAAAGTATAGTAGCCCAGCACCCTGTCTCTGGTCACAGCTCCAGCAAAGGGGTAAGAACAAGACAAAAAGACAGTGATTATTCTCAGGATACTTCACCAGCTTCCAAAAATTTGTGACTCCAGGAGCTTCAAAGCCAGTAAATGTCCTTGAATTTAACAGTTCTTGGTAACTGTTTCCTCCAAGAACTTGCCCGGATGCAGTATTAGCACTAATGATTGTCAAAGTACCAAATTCATATATTGTCAGTATTGTTTTGGAAAGCCAATGGAAATTCTTAAAATCTTGAAATCCAGTTCAGAGAAATATGTTATCTCAGTATCTTGGAACATAATGATTTAACAATAGTCAGGGCTGCAAGCTTTAAATGTCTTCTATGTAACACCATTCTATTTCTGCATAAAACAATTTAATAACAATTCTTTTCTACCGCATTCAATTTAGAGAACCTTCATAACATTCATATATCAAATGTACATGAAGATGAAAATATTTTCTTTTGCAGAGTATTTAAGCAATCTGATGTTGAGGTAAGTTACAAAGAGAAATATGCAATTGAGAATTACTTTTAAAATAGGCACTACAAAGCCTCTACAAGTAAAGAAGGAAGACTGAAGGAAACAGCAGTTTTAAAAACAAAGCTTAACACCTAGCTGCAACGCTGAAAAGCGTGGTTCACCCTTTCCAACTCTCCTCTAGAAAAACGCAGGTGGCCGAGTTTTGACACCACTAGATGTCAGCATCTGCTACTGCCGTTATTTTAGTGCATCCTTCCAGAAATGCAAGACCGTGAGCATGGCAAGCACAAAGAATTTAGCTGTGCACCAAATCCCGTTATGTCCATCCTGATCCTCTCAAGATATTTCGGATTTTCAGATTTGGAATTTTTATCTTTGTATATGTACAACTGTTACCCTACATTGATTCCAGTGAAATTTTGGCTAGACATTATCGAGAAGCACCCACATGCACATACCAAAACATTTTTAAAGTATTATATATACCTGTCTCACCTTTCAAGTACACTTAGAGAAGGAAAAAAAGCAACTATGTTTAAAATTCTACATTGACAACACACATTCTTCTCTGTGCAACACTTGGAGATTTTTTTCAATATTTGTTAAAAATTCTAATTAGTTAGGTACATTAAAAAGGTGTATCTTCAATCGGTAATGCAGGATGGAGAACAGTGGACCACTGTAGCAATTCTGTGGGGCTGTAACACATCACTAGCTAAACAGTAGTCAACTATTTTTCTTCAGAGCAGATAATCAAGCAAACATTTACCAGAATCATGCAGCACAGTTGAACTTACCTTGATTAATCTTAAAATTCTTACTAGTCTTATTTTTCCATAAGTGATTTATGTGAAATTAGATCCCTAACATCTCAGGAATGATGAAGCTTTTGTCATTTTCCTAATGTGGAATACATTTCCCAGCCAGTATCAGTGGTGAAATCCTCCATTTAAAAGATTTTCAAACCATTCTTGAAAGCATTAAGCAACACCCGCACCTGTCTAAGTGCAAACTAACCTGCTTAAGTCTGTTACCTCCTGGTGCTTTAGCAGATATTGAAGAACACCATGCAGCAAAAAGACAGCTTTCGGAAAGGCAATTGCTTTTTGGCTTTGCAGCAGTGTTACTCCAAGCAATGTTTCATTTATAATCTAACTTCACTTGAACAGACTTTTAAACAGTCTTCACTATTTGTTTGGTTGTTGGTTTTTTTGTTGTTATTGTTGGGTTGTTGGTTTTGGGGGTTTTTTTATTAGTCTCTTCAAATCTTCTGTGTCAAAAATTCACCAAATATTGCCCAGGGAAGCAAGTCATTGAAAAAGTACCACTTTGAAAGTGAAAGTTCTGGGCAAGTTCAGTGTGGGCTCTGGACAGGCACTTGTATTTGCACCATGTGCACTGCAGAAAGGGGAAGAGTACTAAAGATTGCATGCTTTTTAAAAATACGTTAAAGACAGGTGAACTAAGACTCTCCTCCAGTTTCTGGATATCCCAGAGGACTCAGGAAAGCTGATGACAAAATTCTGGAAACTGGAACCTTCTGAATAAAACTAGTCCAGAAAGCTATTCCAATTATAGACCAGGTTTGCTCAAAATTATTACATTTTTAAACTTATATAATGGAAATGGAAGAACTGCAGTGGGCAGAAACGGTAATGCTTACTGATTTTGCAAAGTACTGACTACGTGACACTGAGACACCCTTGGCTATTTCTAATTTTTTGTGAATTTTCTTACATGTGCATGGAGTGAGCAATTCTGCTTAGCTAAAACATTTCAGACAGAGGAAGGTTAAACACAGTTGCACTCTCACGCAGGTAATAGGTTTGAATTTAACCAATGGTCTCTCCTAGTGCTAATACCTTTGGCAGATAGCATCCTATCACATTATCACATTGTTGCCTTCCTATGAATGCCTTAGTGAGAAGTCTCATTTTACATCTTGACTCACAACCACATTTCATTTTTATGAGAAAAATTCTGTAAAATTCAAGACCTCTTGCTTCATCAGAGGGAAAAAAATGACAAAATTAGATGTGTGTGTCACGTATTGTCACTATTGAGGTATCTCTGACAGTGGTCCATGTTCAAATTTTGGAGGGAATATAAGCAATAGGCACTTTTGTGGTGCCTCCTCCATCCTCCAAATTAATCTCCATGGTTGTTTAAAGGATGAAGGTTGCATTAACCATGATATCTCCAGAAATTCTTACCCACAGAAATATCTACCTCCTTTAGACCTTTCTTTACTATATTTCTTAAAAACAAGCCAGGACCCCTCTTAATTTTGCCTCATTAGTAGAAATCTGTCATTATGTACAACACAAGATTGGTCTTAGTTTTATTCAACAATATTGAACATGACTTAACAGTAACAAAGCTATGAGACCTTTTGTTATTTTAATAGAAGCAAAGAACTATCCTTCCACAAAGTCAATTGAGAGTCATCTAATCTCTAATTGCTTTCAATAGGCAGCAGGTTAGGCCCCATGACTTATAGCAGCTTCAGACTTCAATGGCAGAGATTTACAATCAGTTCAGCTAATGCCAAAGGATAAATTATCTATGTAATTTGCATAAAAAGTACTCTAATCAGATATATCCTTTCCTGTTATGTTGTTTTATGTGTTATTTCAGAAATCATATTCATAGATCAATGAATTCAGTTACTTTAATTACCTGAATTTTACAACGAGGCTGAACCAAACATAAAATAAATTGGCAGATCCAGGCAAAACAGAATTCCATATTCTACAAGCCATGAACATTATATCACATCACTTCAGCATCCAAGGGCTGATTAATGATCCTGGCATTTCTGAATTTAGCAATTCTTCCTTGTGTAGATACGAGGCATTGCAGAAGCTGTGATAAGTGTCCAAAGTCCTGCCTGTTCAATCTCACTAAATTATTTCCCATTCATTTATCTTTCAGCTGTGCTGTTTAAGAAAGGCTGCATTTTCACACAGAAATCTGAGCCATGACATCTTGGTAGGCAGGTGGGGCATGTCTAGGTTATGGAATACTTCTTAACAAAGTGAATCCAAGATAATCTTTCCACTGAGGAAGGACTTTGGAATTTCTGTACTGATTGTACAAGTAAACAAGGTGCTAATTTCAGTTCTAATCCTTGGTAGCAAGCTTAGGTCATAATTCAATTCATACCTAGCAAACAAGACAAATTGTTCAGCCTTGCAGTTTCAAAATATGAAGGGTTGATTCTAGAAAGAAATGAGTGAAAACATTCTCTCCCCTTAAATATGAGGGGTACATTTTACTAAAAACAATTACAGTATTAAAACCATGTTGATCAAAACCTGTAGCCAACAGGAAGGTATCACAAAAAGCTCGAGTGAAAACATTCTCTCTCCTTAAATGTGAGGTGTACATTTACTAAAAACAATTACAGTATTAAAACCACGTTGATCAAAGTCTGTAGCCAACAGGAAGGTATCACAAAAAGCTTAAGTATAACTGAGCAAAGTATACAAGATGAAACAATAAAAACAACAAGACCTATCATAAGCTGAAATCCTGACCCAATTTATGTCTTGTAAAGCTTACTATTCCCTTCAAAATTGCAGGAAATCAATTTATATTAGCTTCATTGAATATTAATAAGATTAGGTCACAAATTGAGGGCCTTATTTCACTCAAGCTGAAGTATATTTCTATCTACTAGGTGGTACACTACCAGAAGAAAAGAAAATGCATAATGCAATTCATAATGCCAACAGATTTAGCCCAATGTTCACCAAAGGCCATTTCAATTTTAGTATTTCTACATAAAATATATTTGCAATATATTAGGCCATAACTACTAGTGAGCTAGGAAAAAAGCAAATAAAAACTGTCACGCATCAAATATTTTGCAAAATATGCTGTGATTGAAAAAAAAAAAAAAATCACTGATCATTTTATGTACCTGGATTGTGTTTTTAAGTTACTTTAATTGTTAAAGACAAATTTGCCATTAAACACACTCTTACCAATTCCATTCGTTTCAATTAACAATGTCTGTATCTCATCCCCTTCCCCTAGTCAGCTGAGGATGGGAATTTGTCTATCACTTAATCTTTACTGCAGAAACTCATAAATAGCCTCAGTTCAAGCCCTGCTGTGAGTTAACACTGTGCCTGTTCAAAGCACACACTCATTGTCCCCAAGGTCACAAAAGGGGCCTGGGAGGAGCTGCAGATCTTGCTCCCAAAGGCCTTGTTTACACTAGATTCCTTTTTTTATGCTGTTCTCCAAAACTATAACATAGCTTCAACTCACCCAGTGGCAGTCCTGGATTACACAGGCCACTGGCACTTTAGATAAAGTTTTTGAATTTGGACCATCTGCCAAGTCCCATTAACTTCCAGAAAGCCTAACTCTGCTATGTGGCTTTGCAAACCCAAATCCTAACACTTGTTTCTTCTTGACCTTTTCTGATCTTCTTCATTCTGCCATTAGTTGTGAGTTCAGAACCACACCCAGAAGAATCATTATTAAAATACTTGCAGTACTTCCATCAGGACCACCTTTACCAAAAAGGTAACAAAGTCAGAAATAAATCTGGAAATTTTATATATAATTTGGCTGGCTTGAGTACAGTAAGAACTTTCTGATGTCTGGATATTTGACTATTAGGATCTACACCTACATACAGAACAAATGGTTTTCAACAGAAATCCTGGCAAAAATTAAACTAGAAACTAAACAACGTTGCAACATGATCTACAAGTATGATTTATTCAAACAGAAAAGGGAAGCAGAATATGTATATATATAAAAAAAAAATCAAGTTCTGCCTGGTCCTTTACACTCTAGAAAAGTAATTTTACACATTTTGCTTTACAGGTAGAGACTTTGAAAAAGTTTGTTCCCTTGCTTCTCAAGTAGATCTTCAAAGAATTAATTCTGCATAAGGTTAACTGAAAGAGAAAGTATAATAGAAATATCACCAGGACTCATCACCCAGATGAAATACAGCAACCAAGACAGTTGCAAAGAAGCAATCTCCTAGCTGACCCCCTATTCCTCCTGTAAGAGTGACACAAAAGCCGTATGTGGGAAACAAGATTGCATGGGATGACCAGTAGATGACAGCACATACTTAACATTAAATTGTTCTCAGCCTTTATCACTTAAGTTTTCCCATTTATTAAACTGAATGAATATACTTCACAACTCATTAGATATATCCAATAGCAACACAGAAAACTGTTTATAAATAAAACCACTATACTAATGCCATTAAAAAGAAATATTCTAACTTAACAAATTATTTTAGACCGAAGAAAATGAGACTGGCCTATCTGATATACAATGCTTAGATTAGTGGAGTTTTAGCCAAGTACACCGGATAAAGATACATCTGTTTTCTGGTCATGGGTCTACAAAATAGTTTAATTCCCTTGTTTTTGTTGGTCTCACTCTCTGGGAAACAGCATTTTCAAAAAGGTTTAAAGTCAAGTCATTAACAGTTCTCACATGCTTTGAGCAAAAGTGATTTTGATTTTTAAATCTTTCACTGTACTTAGTCCAACCTGACTGGCTGGTGCCACTGAGGCACTAGCCCTACTTGCTCCTGGTAGAGAAAATTCTACTCCTTTTCCAAGTCACTGGTTTATTTTCTTCAGCATCCCATAATCTTTTCACTCTTCTTTGGTGTGTCCAATTTAGAGAAATCATCACTCTTCCTCTTTCCATTAAATGTGCAGAACACTTTGTATAAAATAAAAATACTGACTAGTTAAAAAAAATGTATATTTTTAATAGTAGGAGATTTAAAACCAAGGCACTAATTAGCCAACACAGATGCAGGAAGTTAGATTTTGATGATGTGATCAGATGCAAAAGAAGATAATACACAGTCAAAGAGGGGAAAATGATGCATTATACTCTCAAGAAAGGGATTTTATTTGTTTGCCTTTTAAAGTCAAGTGCTGAAGCCAAATGAGCTGAAACCCAGTTTTAATGCATGGAGAGGAACATCTGTGATGGGGATGGTCCAGAATACGCAACATATGGAAAGATCAGACAAAAGCCCATTTAAACTTCAGAGGGAAAAAATGCAACCTCCCCTCTAACTAGAGATCCTAGAGAAAATCCCACAGAAAGGGAGGGTCAGTGGTGACTAGCACACACTGCTGTTTCAGATCGAGCTGTGAGGAATACACCTGTGTAACAGCTGGCATCTTGGCCCAGCCCTGTGCTGAAGCAGCTTTTTTTCCTTTTAACAGCAAAAGCAGATTCATTTCCTTTGTGGAGCAAGGAAGGAGAAAGACATAACTCATACAGAACAGAACTGTGAAGTTACTCTTAACATGTGTAATTCAGTCATTTGGTGCCAAAGATCTTTTTGCAGGTAATTCTCTGTCCACCTATCTAGAAAGCTCTTTTAAGACTGTATGACAACAGGGACATGAACAATAGGAGTAGGTTAAGATAGCATGCTGCTATTAGTCTGAAGATTTGCTAGACAGTGGTTTCAATCTTGCTTGTCCTTTTTACCTTTATTTCAGGAATTTATGTACTGAGCAGCAGTGTGATACTCAAAGCCTTCTGTAGTAAGGTTTATCTTTAGCAAATATTCAACAAAATCATTCTGTTCTAGATTCTTTTGGGACTGAGCTGAGAGACAGGTAAAGCCAAACATGTACTTTACAGGCTTTCTTTCTCAAGGGGACAAACTAAAGCAACACTTCTGGGACCAAGGCCTTTGTCTCCTTTCCTGGTGGACTTTGGCACTGCAAGTTTCAGTGACAGCAGGCAACTGTTAGCATCCATCACAATATAAACCAATAAAGTGCAAAGCAACCTCATTTTTAACAAAGCTGTAGCGTGCTGCTAAAGCTTCGTACTTTCCAACTCAAAGTGACAAGTGTTACAAATGTTCTTTCCTAAAACAAGTGTTCAAGCTTTGATCATTTATAGAAAAGTAATCAAATATTTATTAGAAAACTAGAACCTTTTAAAGAGAATAGATTTGTTTACTCAACCAGCCAGTTGGTTTGGTACAAAAAGTAAGTATTTCTTTGAAATTTCAACATATATCCACTGTTAGAAAGCTATTTCTGAAAACACCCTTAAGTACTTTTACAAGGAGGAAAAATGATGGACAACATGATAGAAGCCAGATCTTTTTCTTCCCTCCCCCAAAAGCCTCTCTTAGGCTGAAGGTCAGAAATGTAAGATGTTCTACATTGGGTTTAGGCAGGGTTAGCACAGGTGTTGATGGCTAATGGAAATTATGTGTTCTCATATGTGTCATGTAAGCAGGTGAAAGATAGGACCACCTCAAAAAGCTGTTAAATAAATATGTAATGAGCATTTTAGAAAGATCACTTCTTACCTTTTAATAGAAGTTTGCAAACATTCTTACTTCACTTCTCTTGTATTTCTAGGAGTGCTCCTGTAAGAAAAAAAAAGTTGAAGATTAATATACTTCATGTTTCTGAAGTGATAAACAATCAAACTTAATCATCAGATCAGAGAAAGTAAATCTCCCATCGTTCTGTTTTTGCCATGTTTTTTGGGGAGGGTTCTTTGGTTTCAGAAGAAAAGCCAGGGAGTTCTCAACTGCATATCTACTTGGTATAAAAGAACATTTCACAGTCTTGAAAAAACCCTTCTAAGGCATGCCAGTATCATTACATCTATTTTCTAGATAAGGAATAAACAAACTCGAACTCTTGATTTTTTTTTTTTTTAAGTGACAGGCACCTGTGATTGTAACAATTGAAGTAAATTCAGAATTTCTAAACACTGTCCCTCATGTGTCCTGTTCAAGGCTGCACAGTAGAGCAGTATCAGCCACAATCAGGAACCTGGATATTCTGATTTCCCAGTTTATGATCCCTTCACTAGATTATGATTTTCCCCTAGAAAACAGCACAAAGATACTGTTATTTACTCAGTTATACTTTTTGGATTCCAAGATGACAAACATTTTATTTAGTAAATAGCTACCATTTGTTAATATTCCTTGTAGAACAATACAAAACACTTGGGATTAAATGTCAGAAGCATCTTAAACCAGGGCTAAAGGACTGGGCTAAAGGACTGCTATAAACATTCAGGAAGCCTCACTGTCAGTGATATTTACAGTTGCCATTTCCCGCCAGTAAGTATGGCAATGGGCTTGTGGACGCATCCTGCATTCCAGCTGCTTCTCAGCCTCATTTTAAAGCCATTCCTATTCATGAACATACAACTGTAGATACAGCAAAATAAATTTGTACAAGTCACATGAGAATTTTTTGAGGTATAATAATGCATGCAAGTCTCTTCCTGTTCAAATGACAAAGCAGCACTTAAGGCAGTTCTCACATGAAATATCTTTTTTTAAGCTCTGAATATAGAATTAAGCTTTAAATTCACATAGGCAATGCTGTATGGGCTAGAATGGAAAATCAGATGTGTACATGTCAAAAACCAGAATAATTGCATCAGAAATAAAGGTAGACTCACAAGAGCTATTAAGGAGAATGGAAAAGAAGCTTTCTTTTAATTGCTGAAGTGAGATAGCCAAATTAATACAAGACCACGACTGTATAATTGAAACCACTACCCAATAAAATAACGTGCATTAAAATAAAAGGCAACAAAGCATTAGAGTTTTTGTGGCATTTTAATCAGGAAACCAAATACAGGCATTAACATACAGAAGTGACTTAGGCAATTATTTTAAGTTTTTAAAATTAATTTGTTTTGCATTACTTCATACTTGTGCATTAATATCAAATACAGTTTTCCATTATGTTCCATGAGAACATATGCTGGGTTAAAAGCAGCTGAGAGTTAACTACTTGTGAGATAGAAACAGGAATAAATTGCAACATTGCAACTTAAATTCTTATCTACAGTCAGGATCAGTTACAACCGATCACCTTTGCTAAACTGTCCTGGCTGTTGATTACAGGCATGTTATCCCCTCATTTTTGGATGTCGCTCAGACACTGTCTTAAAAAACTAGGTGATATTTGGCTCTGACCTCTCAAACATTGGGTCTCTGTAGGAGCCTGCAAGCAGAAATTTGACAGAGATTCTTCAAAGGGTAATCCAGTGAATAACTTGTAAGGGTCCACTAAACTCTCAGCATTAAATCATTAGGAAATAAACTTATGCTTTTGATTCATCAGTGGTTTGCACTTTGTTGTAACAACTTATACACACATAAATCCAACATAATAGTAGCATTTGCCTCCAAATTGTACAGTTCAGGTTTTTACAGAACCTTTAGTACTACTGTGAAAAGATTTAAGTTCTTGCTTGAAAGCAGTTTATTAGAATTTAAAAGATAGAAGTACACGCAAAGAAGAATGATGGATCATAAGTTTTACAGATCCTGCACTGTGGAATACAGTCAACAGCAAAAAAATCATTATTTACTGGTAATGAAAAGTCACATGTAGATAATTTATCATTAATATGCCAATTACTTGTTTTCATCTGTACCTGCCTGTTTGCAAAGTGGAACATACAAAAAAAAAAAAATCTGTTTCTTGACAACTGAGATTTAAACTTCTTAACAAAAAGTTACTTAAATGATACCAAGTAAAAAAAAAAAAAAAAAAAAAAAAAAACCCAAAAAACTCATCTTCTGAGTGCGTTGTGTAAGGAAGCATCACTGTTCATTTTTCATAGCTCAAACAATACACATCTCAATGTTGTATCTCAATTCCAACTCAAGCAGGAAGCCTCCCATGCCTTGAGCTGGTCTGTGTCACAGAGCAGCTTCAGCACCATTTCCATTTATGCCCCAATAAAGCACATTCAGACTCTAGTTATTATTCTCAGTGTTCCTCTACTACTGGTGAGCAAATCTGCACTTTGCTTGTGTCCTGACTACTATAATTTATGCATTTTGAAATACACTGTTATGATAGTTGAGACTTACTAACTTGCAGCAAGTACCTCAAAGACAGTGAAAAGCTATTTTTAGGACATGAAGTACAAAACATTTATGGTTCATGTATTTTTTTCCTGAGTCCTTTGTATGTCAAAAATATGTCCTCTAGCAAAGGAAAGCATTATTCTCAGAAGACATCCCAAGGAAAAGGAAAACTCATGTTCTCAGACTTGAAACCAAGCCCCAAATTGCAAGAATAAGCTTAAAATATCTCATTTCATTAATTATCTAAGGGAAATTAGAACTCCAAACTCACCTGTGGCCTCTTACCACTGCCTTATAGGTGCAAAGGAGACAACAGAAGAAAAGCCTATTTTCCTTTTAAAAATAATGTTAATCCTATTCTGTGCACATCTAACAGAACTGAGTGTAGGGGAAGAACAAGCAGAGATAGCTGCTTCATTTGTCCTGTGCTAAAAGAGCAAAATACTTCAAAACAAACAAGTCAGTTAAACAAGAGGTTCTCTATTGGTTGGGATCAGATCTATTCTTTTTCTAAACAAGCTTTAAAACTAAGACTCATCATGATAATCAGTTTTTAAAAAAAATTAATTGACAAAAATTGAAGTCTAATGAGTTAGGCCTATTTCTTAAAGCCTTTGGGTCAATAGAAAAAAAAATCACCTTTTGTTCAAATCCAACACAATCTGTTTTACAGCTGTTGTTTACCAGCTCAAGTGCACTTTTATGAATCTGAATGCAATATGAAAGTACTTGATGCATTTTAGAGAACAAGGCATTATTGACATTTCCATATATTAGAGGCTGAGGGAAGAATGCATATTGATGATAGCAGAGTTGTTCCAAAAAGGAAGGAATAAGAAACCATTGAAGATTTTATTAGATGCTTTCTGGATGTTAGATTACCCTGTTTTAACAGTGACACAAGGAGAGCATTTCCTAACTTTGGTATCTTGTGTATTCCATTTAAAGCAAATACACATTTTAGTAGATAAGACAAGACTGCTTGGCTCCTTTTACCCTTGGTCAACCACTCCCAAAAACTCTCCTGGTGAAGTCTTGACCCCAAAGTCAGCAAGTTTTATTTAAATTTCAGTATGGATAGATTTTATTTTTGTTAACATGCTAGTCCTTTAACTACCATACAGAAACATAAAACTTTGTAGAGTACACAAATGTACTGTATGATTTATTTCCCCAGAAGATAACTTAGTATTAACAAAATTAAAACTTCCTTCCAATCACCACTGCTACTGCTTTTTTAAAATCAGGATTAAATAGCAACTACTTAGAAAGAAGCATTATGCTTAATTTGCTCATTTGCAGTACTGGCAAGCAGCACACTAACTAGATGCAGTTATCGGCTCTAAAAATCTTATTAAGTAGAACAGGAATTAATTAGGGTTGCAACTCTAGAATCAAAGAGGGTCAACATCCTAAGGTTGCTCGAGGACTTTTGTTTGACCTATAGATGATTACTATAATAAAACACCTTCAGGAAGTTAACACAGCGGGGAATGTTTTATTTATCACTTGCATACACTATATGACTAAATAACATGATTGCAAGTCAGGTTAAAATTGTTTATTTATTAGAAAGCCTTAAGTTTTGAGGCCAGACCTTACTGTTGCATAATACATAACTGTCTGCTATGCCAGGAGTCTAAACACAAACATATAGGATTGCTGAGGCTTTTTATTGCTATTGTACTTGCATGTATAGTAGCATGCCACATCTTTAAATGTTGGCTGTTAAGATATCTCAAAGTAATAGCTACATGCTTTTGAAGAAAAGGAAACAACTTTAAAATTGTATGCTATTTTGACATCATCCATTCTAGTACATCCTTTTCTGAGATGCTTATGTCACATCTGATTAAAAATATATCTGAAAACATGTCAATTGCCTAGCTAGACTCAGGAAGAAAGCCTTGGTATACAAATAAAAAAACTCTGTTGCAATGTCAAAGCAGAAGGAAAAACACATAAATGATCATTTCCTTCCCCTTTTACTTGAAAACTATTGTGGTAAAGAAGAAATTGAACTAGTACCATAAACTGTGACTCTACCAACAGGCCAGATTGCCATTTCAGAGACAAATGGAGTCTAAACATGACAGGAACACAACTTGATCACAATTTCCCCTCCTGTGGAGTAAGGACAGACCATTACAGACCAGTAGGCACTACATCGACGCTGCTGGACTAGCTTGTACCACACACGGGGAACAGCCCCATCTCCTCTGTTCACGTTACAGGTAGAAACAGATGAAAGAAAAATTTCCTTCCTACTCAGCACAGATAGAGATGGTGAAGACAAGGAGTGAATTGAAGACCTTCTGTCCTGGGTTACCTCAGAACCACACCCTCTGTTTCTACAAAGGGGATTTTTATTTATTGGAGGAAGGAGCGCACAGGTGCAGCGGCCACAATCCTGGAACACCCCAGGTGCCAACAGCCACCTCAGTGCCCAGTTGGAGAGGGAACCCTCCTTCCTGGCTACCCCAGAGCTATACCACGGGGCCAGAGCAGCGACAAACAGGAGAGCTAAGAAACACCACCAGAGCTTCTCACCTCGCACAGGCCACAGCTA
>NW_010316137.1:0-227 GCF_000700745.2 Antrostomus carolinensis
GGGACATCAGTCAGGGGACATCGCCCAGGGTGGGGACAGGGATGTCACCCAGTGTGTGGATGGGGACATCAGTCAGGGACACCACCCAGGGTGGGGACAGGGGGACATCAGTCAGGGACACTTCATGTGGGGACAGGGATGTCACCCAGGGCCACCCCATGTGGGGACAGGGATGGGGACATCAGTCAGGGACACTTCACGTGGGGACAGGGACATGACCCAGGGAC
>NW_010316138.1:0-362 GCF_000700745.2 Antrostomus carolinensis
CTTCCCCGTGCGCAGGAGTGTGATCGGAGCGAGCCCCAGCCGCGGCCTGTGTGCGACCGGACCCTGCCCGCCCCGCCGCCATGGTGACGGAGGAGGAGGTGGACGCCATCGGCCGGACGCTGGTGGACGCGGCTCAGCCCCTGCCCACCCGGTTCCGGGCTCTTTTCACCCTGCGCAATCTACGCGGCCGCGCGGCCTGGACTGGATCAGCCGGGCCTTCGGGGAAAGCTCGGCGCTGCTGAAGCACGAGCTGGCCTATTGCCTGGGCCAGATGCAGGACGAAGCCGCCATCCCTGTGCTCATCCGTGTGCTGGAGGACACCGGCCAGGAGCCCATGGTCAGGCATGAGGCAGGTACGATGG
>NW_010316138.1:491-922 GCF_000700745.2 Antrostomus carolinensis
GTGATGGCCTTGATCGAGCCTGGGGGTCGTGGCTTGGAAAACCCTGAGGCACATAACCTCATCACATTTCTTGGCCAGCCCTGGCTGGACTGGTTGGCTGAGCCTTCCCCTTCCTGCTGGCTAGGCTGTCTCGTTTAGGATCAGTAAGAGTCAAGCCCGTGTGCTCACTTCAGAGTGGGGCGACGCTTTGCCAGAGGACACCACAGTGTCATTCTCACCTAGACACCTTGATAACATCCTGACGTGTCTTTCCTTCAGGTGAAGCCCTGGGTGCTATTGGGAATCCCAATGTGCTGGATATCCTGAAAAGATATTCAGAGGATCCTGTGGTTGAGGTGAGGCTCTTGGGGGGGTCATTGTCCCTGCGGTTTAGCGTTGCTGGTCCAGGACGGACCGGAAGTCTGTTCCGGGCAGCCCCTGGCTGTGGACAG
>NW_010316138.1:961-2148 GCF_000700745.2 Antrostomus carolinensis
TGCCACTGGGAAGCCCTGGGCACCTTCCCAGTGTCCCGGTCCATGCAGGTGGCAGAGACGTGTCAGCTGGCAGTGAGGAGGCTGGAGTGGCTACAGGAGAACAAGCAGGAGCCAGGCACCAGCCCTTACCTCTCTGTAGATCCTGCTCCTCCTGCCGAAGAGACGGACATCGCCAAGCTCCACAGAACCCTCCTGGATGAGTCACGCACGCTGTTTGACCGCTACAGGGCCATGTTTGCCCTGCGAAACCTGGGGGGCCAGGCTGCTGTGCTGGCACTGGCAGACGGTAAGGCCCAGCGTGAGGCTGCCTGCAATCTCCTCGCTGTAAGTCTGTACAGGTTAATCCGGGATTGGCCCTTCCCAAATCCAAGGCTGCCAGAGCTGCCGGGCTCCTTTTAGGTGCTTCATACGTTTGTTTCTAGAGGTGCCATCTCCCTGCTTGCTTGCAAGAGCTCTGTGCTGTCTGATGTTTCACAGCCCCCTCACTGTCCTCCCAGGACCCCTTTCTCCATGGGTCTGGATGGGAGAGGGCACAGTCTGTATTGCTGGCTTGGGACCAAGCAGTCTGACCTGGTGGGACCTGGCCCCAGGGTGTTGAGATCCTGCTCTCCCGTCCTGGAAAGTCAGAGGCTGCCAGCCTCATTCTGCGGTTTGAGAATAGCTCTAGAGAGGGGAGTGAATGTCTCCTGAGTGGGGAAGGGGCTGACTACAGCCCAGGAACTGTTTGGACCCAGCCCAAGGGAAGTGGACGGGGCTCTCCGGCCATCTGGGACCAGCTGAGGGCACTGTGAGATGAGGGGTGCAGGAATCTGTGAGCTCCTGCTACGGCCATTCGGTCCCACAGCACGGAGGGCTTGAGGCTGTGGCTGTGCTGCCAGTCCACCCCACACACTTTGTAATGGTGGGGCAGGGCCCATGGGCAGTGGCAGCCTCCTCGGGGCAGGTGAGGGTGCTGGCAGCTCTCCCAGGAGGGCAAGTGCCACCGTCATGAGAGGGTGTCCCTATGCTGCTGGGGCAGGGCTGCGAGCATGTGGCGGTGGGGCTGCCCTGGCTGCACGGGGTCAGCTAGCAGAGTGGAACAGCCCTTCCTGGAGGTGTTTTATCCCCTTCCCCAAAAGTGCTCATGGGTCTGGGGTGATGACTGCCGGCTCTAACACCCAGCCAGCCTGCCCCATGGCTTCCCCTGG
>NW_010316139.1:0-28019 GCF_000700745.2 Antrostomus carolinensis
ACTCTATCCTAGCAAAACCAGGACAGGGGGGCAAGGAATGTTAAAGTTAATAAGATAGATTGGAATTTAGATATGCCAATGGGATATTTCATATCATATAACATCACATTCAGTATATTAATGAGGGTCTTTCTGTCATGAAGGGACTCTCTCTCTGGCTCTCACTCAGGCTTTCTCTCTTCCAGAATTGCAGTTTCAGTTTTCAGGACTGTAGCTCTTCCAGGACCATTATTCAAGAACAGGACAGGCTTGTGGTGTGCGGGTGGTGAGCAACTGCATGTGTATCACTCGTTTTCATATTACTATTATTATCATTATTATCTTAATGTCATTATTATTTTAGGTTTTATTTTAATTTAATTATTAAATTGTTCCTATCTCAACTTATGAGTCTCCTTACCCTTACCCCTCCAATTCTCTCCCCTATTCCCTGTGGGGCAGGGGGAGAGTGAGCAAGCAGCTGTGTGTGGGTCTAGCCAAGCTAGCCAAGTGAAACCACCACAAACCTGTACCTGTGTCAGTCATTATGCAGATCACCTCAAATCACCATCCTTGGCGATTAGAAATCAACTGTCTGACTCGCTACAGAAGCAGTTTGAGATCATTCATGCCATTTCCTTTGTTAGCTGAGGACTGAAGCGAGTATATTTAGCAAACAATATAAAAAATTGTATTGAGGGAAGCAAGTGTTTACCTGAGCCACCCACCTGAGTGGACTTGGGAGAAATGCCTCATCAGCCTTGGCCTGTGTGACATGTCTTGGGTGGCTGGGGAGGGCTGCGTGGTGCCATGGGTTCCGTGGCTGTGCCGTGTTGCCCACCTGGCACTGTCTTGCTGGGTGCTCTCTGCCTTCTCAGCTCCTGCCATGGGACAGCTGTGCAAAACCATAAATAACTACAGAAGGCGAGAACCCACCCCATATAGGTTAGCTATGTATACACCATAGCCAACACAAACATAGCAAAGCATGAACTCTCAGTATCTGTTTTCTCCTTTAATTCACTTATGAAAGGTGTCTTTGGACCCCTCCTTTATGGAAACCAAGACACCAGCAACAAGAAATACACATTCTCCAGTAACAAAAGTGAATATCAGCCTTTCACTTTTGAAGTTACTATAAATGGAGTTGTATAACCATGAGCAGAGTTAAGAAACATAGGGCAAGTCCCAACAGCCCTGGAGAGGGACTGAGGCTGGGCTGAAGATTTAAGAGAAGACACAAACTTGTCTGGTGTTGGCAGCTTCCCTTGTAGTAAACTGAACACGACTGTTCACAGTTTCTTGCTTGAGGGCAGAAGTGGAAAACTTCCCCTTACACACCACACAATGTTATTCTCCACGTTACTTTGGTTTTATGGTTTGCTGAAAAAAAGTGAACAGATTCTACAAGGGCAATTCAAAGTGCTTCAGCATCGCCCTGCTATTCGTTGTGCAGGTGACACTGTACAACCCTTCAACCTATTTGGATAACTAATAACTAAAAATAATCAGATAGTCTGTCACCTACTGCAGATATGTCCCACTGACTCTGGGCTGGAAGACTGGAGCTCTCCTTGTGATGCTTTGATAAAGATAATCACCTTTTGACCCATGATAATTTTCAGAGAATCTCAAGGCAATTTTATGTTCTGTATGCCTTCCAGAAGGCATATAGTAGTAGGTTTCCTTCCTTCCACATCAAGAGGTTTTTAAGGAAATTAAAGTACTTGAGGTTTTAAGGAAAGGAAAAGAGAAGTGTCCTGTTGTAGGCACTGTGGCAGAAAGAGTTACTGGAGGCAGAAAACTGGTTCTGGTCAGGGCAAGTAGGATTACTGTGGATATTTGAGGCTGCTGCAGTATGGTCCTTCATGCAGCGATGCTGGACACTTCACTTGATCTCTTGCGTGGTAATCATTGATTTGATATGTATTTGTACATTCAGTCATTCACTGTGTGTTTCTTAAGACTGTACTCCTTGAGCTAAAATGCTACCTCAGAGCTTTCTACAGAGAAGTTCACTGCTTTTCTCCTTTTTCTTTCACATTTTGCACCATTTTCTTATTGTTGTGCAGGAACTGCCTCACTCAGCTTCTACTTGACATCATTTTGGTGTGAACATTTTAATTTGCTACTTCCTTGCATTGTTCACTTTTACTGTGTGTCATTTCCCAGCTGAGTGGTATTAAAGAGCTTGGAAACCTACTACTATAAAAATATTTTTAAATATTTATTAATTTACACATTGTTATTATATTGTTTTTATTTACAAGATTAATAAGATTTAATAACATCATCTTGGCTGTTTCTATAAAAAGATAATAAGAAGCAGATTATCTGGAATTTATTTTCCTGTACAGCTTGCAAAGGTTTGTCCTTACCAGAAAAGGAATTACAAAATACTGGCTTGACTTTTCACCATTTTCACGAAGTTAAAATGCTAAATGTGCTAAATGAGCTAAATGTGAACAGTGAGGTCTAAAAGCAGACTTTTTTTTTTGCTCTTGCAAATAAGCAGATCTGAACAGCTTTATTGTAGCACTCACTACACGCAGTTTATGCCTGTATTACCAGACAGTATAAAATACGTAATTACCATGTTAAGCGCAGCTATATGGATCTGTTAGGAACAGGCTACAAAGTCATTTGCATTAGTCCAACATTCATAGTATAACCTAACAGAAGACCGTTACTCTTTATTTCTTGCTGACTGCATTAGTGTGGATGATTCCCAATCCCAGTGCCCCTTTCTGCCACAGAGGAAAAGAACAGCCACAGAAGTTTCACACTAAAACTGAACAATAAGCACACACACAAAAAAAATATTCCATAAAATACACTGTACTTAGGATGTTTCTGTGACATGGTAAACTGCCTTCACTATATCATTTAAGACCAGGCACCTGAACCAGAGTTTTCACACACTACCAGATTTATATCCATGCTGTTCTGGGCTACTGAGTCTTCCTGTTGTATTTAGATACAAAAGTTTTATTTTTCTCCCCCTGCAGAATGGGAAAGTTTCTGGAATCTCCCATCATTTCCTGCTCACCTGAAATTCTTATCATTGTCAAATGGTGTTTCGGGTGTAGACTATTATTTCAATGTGCTTCAACTCAGTGAGCATTCTGGTACCATGGGGAGAGCCTCGATGTTAGCAGCTTTGTTAGGTCTTACATCTAAGTCACCCTACAATCAGGATATTTTTAAACAGAAAAAAAAAAAAAAGGAAAGCCATCAGGATTGAAAGCGTTGCTGTGAGGACTGTGCTGCAGAAAGATTTATTTGCCCATGCAAGGTAGGTGTCCTCTAAATGAGTACCAATAATGGACTTAAGGATTGCAGGGCAATAAACATCCTGTAATAAGTATTTTACACTAACATCTGCACATCACAGATGTCTGCAGGTATGAAAACTCAAGACCAGATTCTCAGTTTATGCAAGCATGTGTAACTCCATTGACTTAAATAAAAATATTAACACCAACAAAAAAGCAAAGAACATCCAGTTCTTTTGGAAGATATTTTAAGAAACAGTTCATTATGTAAATATGCAATATAAATCTTTCTCCTTACAGTCATCAACACAGATTGCCAATAAGTTAAATATCAGCTTTGCAATGCAGCTATAATATAAGGACTGCATTTATTCCTTGGTGAGGTATTTTACCTCACTTTGGTTAGGTAAATAACCTCACCAAGACCTGTCAATTGATTCATTGCCTGTTAATCCTTATTTGTTACCCTTATTTTAAGAAATATACATTTATTTTGTGCTAATGAGGAACAGGAATAAAAGCCATTCTCAGCTGATTCAAGGAAACATGTCAGAACATGCAGAGCAGTTAGATTAGTGTGCAAAGCTCAGAATGAAATGCTCAAAGCAATCATGGGGGTTGGACTAGATGACCTTTAAAGGTCCCTTCCAACACAGATCATTCTATGATTCTGTGGTACCCCTGGAATCAGAGAACAGCAAGTTTCCTTAGGTTCCTTAGGAAAAGGCAATAAACCAGAGAGCTGCCAGAGGAAGAGAATACAAAATAGCTTAAATATATTGTGCTCTATACTGTATTGATTCTTCTGCAGATATTTCACTGTGTAGACAATGGAGAGAGGACTCCCAGAAGGTGATTCGTATCTTCAGCCGTCTGAGAGATGCCTGTCTCTCATTATGGGCCATATAGGGTTGGGTGGCCTCACATGATGTGGAATGGACCTGGGCCTGTAAGAGAGGTGCTGCGAACAGCTGCAAGAAGACAGCTATTCAGGAGGTGCTTTGCCGAGATATCTGCCTGAGGTCATTCTTTTTACAAAGTTCTTCCTCTCAGCAATTCAGAATTCGGTAGAAAGGGGCAACATTTTATTAGATACCGACAAACATCATCTCCCGTGTATCTTTTTCAGACTGTCAAAACAGTAACAAAATTATTCTATGTACAGCACTCTGCTAGAAGTTGCAGGAGTGTTGCAATATCGCATAGGGAAGACCTATGGAGTTGGCCTCGTTTTAAATTGTATTGAAATTGCAAGTTAGATAGGTACAGTTAAACTAAACATTTTTATCTTAACCACAACCAGACTTATCACTTTTTTGCTTAGGGAAATCTTACTATGGCATCCTCTTAGGTCAAGCTATTAGCAAACTAAGAGGCACAGAAGTTTCTGTAGGATTCCAAGTCGTCTTGCCCAAACAACTATTAATACAATAAAGAAGTAAATCCCAAGATTTTACTTCCGTAATTATGCAACATGTATCTCTGATATTCCCTTAAGTCAGAAGTGATTTTGTAGAGAACTGACAAAGTATTAATCTAGTGGAGAAGAATTATTTCTCAAGCAGCTTATGAAAATGGCAAAATATAATTGCCTTAATGGCTGGTGCAGCTGCCTTACAGGAACTGTCTTCAGAAAATAAATAATTTCATTACCACTAAAATATTTATTTCTCTCCCTCAGCCTTCTGTTTGATTTTGTTTTAAGTAGTATTCTGTATTTGGTGTGCTTTGGTTTTCTTCAGCAGTGTTGGTTCAATTTTTCAATGGTAGGATAGCAGGTCAGTTCTGTGTAAGATACTGGTTTGTGCCATGAGGAAACAGAATAAAAGAATTAGCTTTAGAAAATCTAGATCAAAGGAGAATCAGATTGCATATATGCATATCAAGACTAAGTTCAAAGATTCAGACCCATCAAATTATACACAGCTATCTTGTTTGCATGTGTGACTGTGTTATACACTTCCTTCCCATTTGTTACCTGCTGTTAAGTGAGACTGCAAACCACTATAAACATGTTTAAATTTAGCATCCTGAAGTTGTTTTTGTCATGACACATAGTTGAGTATGTGCAAGAACTGTGATGTATGTATTACAGCATCATTAGGGCTTAACACTGTCTGTTGTGCCTACACAGGGCATCTCATGAGAAAATACTAAATACCACCTAAAGAAATGCACTGCTCTGATAAGCAGCTGCAATCACATCATGGGAAGAGCTCTCTCTGGTCACCTTTCATCTTCTGGGAAGCCTGGCCGAGGAGCCCCTCCACTTGAATTCTTCCCCACCACTTATTCTGCGTTATTTATCAGTTTTGTCTGGGATTTTTTTAAGCTTTCATTTTTGACACTGAAAAACAAAACATGCTGGATCCAGCTGAATGAACAATAAAATGTATGACAGCCCTTCTTAACAAGTAACTGGCCAGCACAAACATCAGTCCTACTCATTGCAATGTTGCATGGGTAGCCTTCCCCTGAGAAACCTTGTGCTAGGTTGGTACGTGAAGTTATGGCAATAAAAAAGCATGAGAAGGATAAAATGTAGGGTCCTGTTGGGCTAGACAAATGCAGAGGTGTTGAGAGTCACACACAGCCTTTACTACAAAGCAAAGGCACTTCTACATGGCTATTGTGCTGATTTTCACAGCCTATAAAATGAGTAATGAAGAAGAAAATATTTACGATGATCACACTTTTTGGCTGGTTTTTTTTTTTTCAATCCACTGATACATACAAATACCAACTAATGCTGAGATCCTGCAAGCAATTAGGTGTGTCGTTAATTTTACTGATGTGTAAGGTGACATGTATATTTACACTCAGGTCCTAGATTTGGTTCCACTGAAATATGACCATATATTTTCTATCTTTATTCTTATCTATTTTATTAATGCTTTTGACAAAATATTGGTGCAAGTGCTACAAGCAGTCATCTGCATAGCTTCTGGCCTATGAGCAGTGAGTGTGGCAGGGAGGACTGCCTGCATGCATCTAGGCTGGCAGCACCGGCTCTCCAGAGTGGCCGGTTCCTCCCTTTGGGCAGATTATCCTGTGGTATGAGAAATAGGTAACTCCTGTGGTATGAGAAACAAATGGGATAAGGTATTAAAGGATGCAAAACATTGTTTCCAAACAAAAAGGCTCAAGCAATAAGATACAGAGCCTGAAACTAGCTTAAATGTATGTATAAGCAAAAAGACTATATGCATCCATAAAGCTGTGTGGAGCAGCTGGATAAGTGTTTTCTTGTTTGTGTGCTAAAAATATCCCATTGTGGAAAGTTTCTAAACCTCATCTGTAAATGCATCACCATGGACAAGAGGTCCTCAAGAGATGACATGCTGTGAGTCATGAGGTTTCTCTTTGTAGTACTCATCTAGCTCCAAAATGTTGTTTTGAACTCTCATGTTAAAAAAAATAACTGATCTTTATCTGAAAATTTTAAAAGTGTGAACATTAAAAGTCTGTTATCATGAGTAAAATAACACCTCATACTGCAGGCACGTGAGCACCTTATTTGCCATCACAAGTAACTGAACTGATTTCAGTAAGAAAAGGTAGTTCAGTAAATACTCTGCAATTTGAAGTATATGTGGTACAGAATTAGAGCTGCACTTTTCAGTGTATAATTCTTTAAGGCTCTAGATTTCTGTGACATCACTGATTAGAAACCAAAAATTTTCCATTAAAATTACTTCTCTCTCTTCCTATCTCACACATTTGATTTCCATGTTCCTAGAAAATGTAATTAAAGATTTTTAGTTTCTTATTTATTTCAAAAAAATTTTTTTGAAAGTTGACTTAAAGAAAACCCAGTATGTAATTAAACATTGAAAAACACTTCCAAATTTTTCAAAACATTTTATTGCACAAAACCTCTCAATGCTAAATGAAAAGTGTATTTGGTGGGATTTGTGTGTATTCATTCCCCAATGATATATGTTGCTTCTTGTGCACGCACAGACTGCCATTGTTGACGTGCACATTGTGTCCCTTCGCAAGGAAATGCTCGCTCAACGCCGTGCAGTGCGGCCACTTGGGATTCAGCTTGAAGCTGAGCTACATCCAGGTTGTATGTTAAACTGGGAAATACTGCCAGGTATAGCCATAAGTTTTGCAGAAAGTTTGACTTTATTCAAGGTAGCTGGTAAAGAGCAAAAATGACACTCTGTGCCAGGGATCATGGAGACCAACTGTCCAACATGTTTAATTCAAAGACTCCATCTTACATCTCTATTTGATATTTATTTAATGCACTCATTTCCTGCAGTATCATTTTCAGCCGATGGGAAGATATTCTGCTGTACAGACTGTTTGAGGACAAATTTGCGAATACGGTTTGACCTCAGTCTAGGTGTGCAAGGTGTACCCTTACTGAGGGACTCTCCTTATCCCCATTGTCAGAGACACTATACCAGGGTACAAAGTTTTGCTGTCTCAGGTCAGCATCATCACCTTGTTCATGTCCCTATGGGGAAAATAAGAGGACTCCTTGTGAGACTTTTAGTCATCTGGTCTTGTGGGATTTAGCAGTTAATATCATGAGTAATTGTTCCTGGGCTTAGTGCATACAGATTTACAATTTCTTCTTTGAAATAGCATCCTGAGTTAATCAACAGGTCAGTGCCAAGGTCTGTATGACCCTTATCAGAAACACAGGCATAGTTGATTGTCCTGTCATGGAAAAAAGGCCTACTGCCTTTTTCTTGCTTAACCTAGCAAGAAAAGGTAACTCCCTTTAAATCAATGGAATTACAACAGCCTACTGCAGGGACACTGGCAAATAGAGAAGTAGACCCAGGATTTTCCTTACCACACTCAGTAAATTTGGTATATTCCTCAGCTTTGAAATCTATGGATCCTGTCTTCTTGCAAAACTGTGGAGAGGCATGTCCTATTTGTCCTTTATTTGCACGGTGACATTCAAGGTGTGTTTTCCATTAATTAAAATACAAAATCGCTCTATGGAAGCAAACTAGGTAATAAGTCATGACGGAATAGTTTGCGGAAACTTAACATGCTACAGACATCTTGATGCAACAGTATTTCAAGCCATAGCATTTTTTTTTACTCCATAAATATTTTCATCCTTCCTGCTGTAACTTGCATAAATGAATAAATACATAGAAAACACTAACGATAAGTCCTAAATTAAAACTAAGCTCACCATTTTGACATTTACCTTTTAAAATATGTATGAGAAAATTCCTCCGATCTCTTTTTTTATACACATACAAACTCACACACCAGTTATTTGTGTTTGTGTGCCAAGTACAGTAATGAGTACAGATTTCCTTCTGCTAGTGCTGAAAGCCTTTATACATTCATGAAAGCTTGAGGATCGAGGTCTTAAATTGAGCTCAAGAGACTGCCTATCAGGAATAACCAAATACTTCCAGATTTTGTCCCATTCAGCAACAGGAATTGCTTCATGTTTTATCACTCATTTTCTGTACCTTGACTTATTACCCACAAAAATAGAGTTTTTCTTTATCCCCAAATAATTTTCTCAAGTTATTTATTCGAGGAAGCTTCTAGCCAGTAGAGTATTAGAAAAACTTGATGGACTTACTGACTGAATTAAAAGAACTAGCATGAAATTCAATAGTTCACATTTAAAGATCATACATACAGGAACTTCTCCTATAATCACAAATCCTTGCATTGGATCAAAGAGGAAAAAAATAGCAAATACAGTATTTGGCCATAGGATGACTGTGAGTTCCAGTGTGTTAGGACCATAGAATTGAGTTTGTAGGAGTAGAGACTTTTCAAAGGAGTAACAAAGTTTACACAGCATTTTTGGTCCATGTTCAAAAGCAGAAAAGCAGGAACAGATACAGAGAAGACCTACAAGGGTATCTAATGTCATGATCTCCAGATATCCTATCAACCAAAATTACTCTGTTACTCTATGAAATGACTTCTTCAAAGATGGGAATCATTTTGGATTGAATTCATTACAAACAATGAGAGGAACAGAGTACTAGAAAAGACCTGCTGGCCATAAGATCTTTCTCTTTGCTGTTAAAAGGAACTGCATAATAAATTTAGCATGATTTTAATGGGCCTACTCTAGAGAGACTTTTTTTTTTTTTTTTTTAAGAAAAATAATTACACATTTAAGTGAAAAGCATGACTCATGAAAATAAAAGTAACAATTTCTTCCCTTCTGGTTTTCAAAGATTGAAGTATTGTCTGGTCCTTGAGAAAAAGTCATCAAGGCAGATAAATTACATACCCCATTCAGTGGTTGTCACACATTTGGAAATGTGCAGGTATTCAGCCGAAATGTTCCCTTCTTCAGTTGTGGCAGGTCAAGTAAAACCATAGCTTATAAAAAGTGAAGCCCACATTCTTTGTGTTCTATAAATGAAGGATTTTCTATGAACTTCAAACATTCTAAAGGAATGTTTTAGACCTTGCATTTGTGTGTGGTAAGCTATTTATTAGTATCAGAAAAAATAGTTACTTTACTTCCTTCTGGGTATATAAGAATTGTAATCTAAACACTTTTTAAAATAATCCATGGTAAATCAATTTTACCATGTTTTTTTCATGGTTTTAGTATGCGGTGGTGATAACTTCTGCAGTTTTATCAGAAAACCACCAGTCTTTAAAATTTTCTTTAAAGACTGTAGAAGACTACTTTCATTGAAAATGTAGTACTTAGTATTTTCCAGGTTTGTAGTTCACCTGAACAACCAAAAAATGGTTATTATTTCCAACCTTTGAGCATATTTCACAATTTCATAGCTGTTTCCAAAGCAAGAGAGCATGGACATCTCTTGTTTGAACCCTTTGCTGATCATTATTTTACAAATATCAATTCATTGTGTATGGAAATGCATGAAAGGAAAGAAGTACAGCATCTACTAATTTTTCACTGAGCCTTGAAAAGTACGGATCCTCTGCACACCCTCTTTACACACAGACAAAACTTTGATAAATTATCTATGTTATCAGGAGACTCACGTATGGGAAAAGCTCAAGATGTGGAAAATATTAGATTATTTGAAATAAAGCTTTTATAGGATATTGAAAAAAGTGTGAAGTTGGAAAAAGGATGCAAAGGAGTAGCACCAAATAATAAAGCATCACTATTACGCTTTTTGAAATATATTAGTTGTAGTTTAACATTGCTTACCTTCTTTGTGCAGATAAGTGATGTTTTTTTCAGTCTCAAACAGATTTACTAGAAAAGCCAAAGCCACATCCACATGGTGTGATGGTACTTTGGCTTTAATAAAAGTAAAGTTGTAAAGGAATAGGAAGGTTTAAACTTCTGAGAAAGGATGTAGTTTTCAGGTGACCAGGCAGTTTTATTTCCCCACCATGAGAGAATCATGAGCAATGGCATTTGCTGTCTTTCTGAGGCATCGTAAGACCTGCTGGGCAACTGATGCCTTTATCCAGTTTCATGCAGTACAGACTTTGGTAACTCTAGGGGAAAATATAACCATTAAAACAAATAAAGTGCTCTTCTGCCTCCTGTGTGACTGTGTCTGTAATAGAAAGTGGGGCTTGAAGAAGCCTGGTCTGTTTCTCATCATTGTACATGTCTGAGTGTATCTTCTCTCTATTAAGATCACAGGCAAGCAGAGGCAACAGAGCCGCATGGCAAGCCAGACCTGTGGACCATTGGAGGTTTGATATCTTTCTAGGCTTAGACATGATCTCTTACAGTGCTTGTGACACCACTGAAGTTGGCTAAATGCACAATGTTTTCAAGACTTAGAGTTGTAGAATTTTGTTCTTTATGTTCTGTAAAATGTGTATTTACTGCTTTCCATCTGTGGTCCCTGCATTGCTCCCATTACTGTAGCCATCTGGAAGCTTAAAAGTAATGAATTTATTTATTGTCTCAATACCCCCACAGGTTTAAAAGATGCTATCATCCCCATTTATAGGGATGGGCAACTGAGCCATGTTTATACTGTCAGCTAAGCATAGCTCTAAGCCTAAGCGTGTTCATCATGCTTTATAGACATGTGTGCACTCAGCTACAGAGTCAGACTGAATGTCACGGCTTGGCAAGTACCCATGCTTCAAGCACACCCACCAGGACAGAGTCCGGACTCTTGCTCAGGACATTGGAGTGGATGGGGCAGAGAGGGACCAAACCAACCGGTCCACCAGCAAATATCTCTAACCAAATGCAGTGTGCATGGTTTTTACAACTGAATGACAGCCAGCAATGTGAATATAAAGCATATGGAGCTCAGTATAACAAACCTTCTGCCAAGCCTGCACTTAACCTCACTTGTAGATGACCTGTGATGATTTACTCAGGGTCTTAAAGGAAGTTGGAGTGCAAGAGGTCTGATGCAGACCTCTAACACTGAACCATTTGCCCCTTCAGCCTTCTGCTCTTGATACCTAAATTTTGTAACAACTTTCTTTCAGACTTGGTGTTTTTTCTTTGATTTCACTGAGGTCAAGAGCAAAATACAAATATATGCAACTGATGTAATAAGTCTGTCCAGGGACACTGGCTGGGCAGCCCCACACACTTGATCACGACAACCTAGTCAGGACAGTAAGGCAAGCTTGTCTGGCCATGCCACCCAAGTCCAATGTGCCTCTGCAGTCAGGATGAAGAGGGAGAGTGGGGGGGAGCTCTTCTGTTTGGGCAGGGGAGCAGTCAGACGGACAGATAAGCATCGTGGTACTGTCAGGCCCATGCCAGATCAGCATCATCATCTATTCATCACTTCCTTACAAAGCAGAGAGCAACTCACTGGATAAATATGTGAGCTCTGGGAATAAAGAAGCAGATGGAAGAAGCTCCTTTCAATAATCTCTGCTACTGGAATGATGATGGTCCTTTCTTTAAAAGTAGCTGTGCTTGATATAGTGTGTAATTGAAAGGATTATATCCAAGCTAAACAATCACCAGCTGTTTCATGCAAACACGTTGTTATAATACGTCTTAGGAAGGGAATTCAAATGAGTATACATAGTGTTTCATTTAAGCAGGCTTCTGCAGCCTCCCCTTTGGGTCAAAATGGGCTTCTTCCAGGTTTTTGCATACCTTAGTCCTGTGTGGTTAGCACCATATCTCCTTGTTGTCTAATTTCTTACTTTGGCCTGTTTGTTTCTCTTAAATGTGTATTTGTCTTATTACTTCTTATTTTATTTTCTGCCCTGAGTAACTGCCTTCTTTCTCTCTTCTATTTGCATACAACTGGGTGACACTTGGTGAAGCAAGATGGTATCCATTACCATACACACACTTTTTTTTCCTGAGAGATCCACCGAAGCAACTGATGCCCACTTTCTGTGTTTGAGCTAAGTGGCTGTATATACAACATTCACAAGTCATTAGAGTCCAGCTTTGCTTGGTTATTTAGTTGGAACAAAAACTGGAATTTTTGCAGACATTCACCTTTCCAGACCATCTGTCTCTGCAATGAAGCTGTTTAAAGGAAGAGTGCTAGTAATACAGCATTAGTTTAGTCCCTAAAGTTTCCTGCTTGGGTAAAGTAGGAAATGCTTTTTGCACCTGAAAAACTTCTATGAATCTCAGATATCCCATTCCCAGGCAACTTGCATACAAATTCAGTTTTCAGAGAAGTCATCTGTGCTGTACTGATAAATATCATGCAATAACGTATTTTGCTTCCTCAGCAGTTTTGACTGCATTACCCAAGCAAATCTTTTTCATTCTAAATTATAGATAAGATAGCTCTTCCTTATACCAAGAATAACATCAGTTTTCCTGCCTTAATAACTAAAAGGCAGAAACTATATATAATGCTATCTACAAAATACAAATGGTGCTCTCTTCTGTTTGGATCAGCATCGGCTGTAATACAGCAAGCCATACAGAAGGGCTCAGGAAGTTTTCTAAAGATGTGGCTATCAGGTCTCAGGAAGGAGCCCAACCTTATTTAAGTAAGTAATTTTTGTAACAGTATTAAGTCCCCGGTTGAAGCTCTTCATCCCAGTAACAAAGAGAGATAAAAAGAATATTGTTTGAATATTTCCTAACATAAATATTCTTCTTAACTAGCAGAAGAGTTTAGCAGAGAAAAGGGAATGAAGCAATCAGTCTTTCATCACAAATGATAACTGATGGCATATTGGGAGTTGACGAGAGGCTTTCATGCTGTAGCTTTTTTCAGATGTGTCTTTCAGTGTGTAACTAGTTCCCAAGCCTTAATGAACTACTTAAGTGCAGCAGCTATGGCAGCTTGTTCTCAAGAACTATAATCCCTCCTCTACCATTAGGAATGGATCCTTGTAAGTGGGGACTTTTTTTTTTTTCCATTTTTTTTTCTACAGGCATTTGATTTATAACATATCATTCCTCAAACTGTGTTTAAAATACTTGTAAAGCCTTTGTAAACATACTTTTATTGAATTCCATGGGAGAGGAGAGAGCTGATTAAGGTTCACATTAGTCAGGAAAATAAAAGAGTAAGAAGGATTTTCCTGAAGGAAATGAGGAATTTACATAAATGCAGTTCATGCTATGTGACTCCAGCAGGAAAGTTTCATGAGAGAGAACTACTAATTCCATCAGTAAAGAAGTTGTATACGTGCTGCAGAATGGTTTCATTGAATCCATCTGGTCTGTTCATAGACGAGTAAAACTGTGAAGTAAACAGAAAAAAGTAAATGAAAAGAGCCAAAGAAATAAACCAATAGGTTTTAGTCCCCATTGGCATCAGGGAATATTGCCCTTCCCAGGCCCATGTAGCATATTCTGTGTTTAAAAGCAGCTCTGTCATTTTTCATGCTGTTCTTGAAAATATAAGGGGGTAATGAAGGAAAAAAAGTCATTGCATGTCAGTGCTAGCCAACAGCTGGTCACCCATTTTGCTCAGACACAAGGCTGTCCCTGGGGACACCAGCAGTCTGGCTTCTGCTCCTTGCTCACCACTCTCATCTTGTCAGTTCATTTCATAAAGCTTGTGTATTGCTCTTTGCAAAGGCTTTTCATCGTGTTTACACAAAATTCAAATGATCTCACTAAGCCCTAGCTTTAAATCCCATCAGCCTAGTTGTTAACAGTGACTTGAAATTTTGTCCTGGTTGATGTAAAGTTCTATTTTAATTTCTACAAAATATGTCCCATCTTACTGTTTGTTTAGAAATTAAAAGAATAAACTTAAAAAAAAAGTTTAGAGACATAATGGTTAGAAAAATAACCTTGTCTGCATAAATCAGCGGAGTGCTGACATATGTCTGCAGGCAAGACAATATCAATCAACTTTCCATAGATGTATACATGATTGCTTGCTTCTTTCGCCTCAACAGCTAGACATGAGGAATGGCAGGGGACCTCACTAGGGGGTGGTTCTGAGTCTTTAGGGTACAGCTGCCATTTATCAGCCACATTAGTCCCTGACCTGGCAGATTTTGTTCTTGACTCTTAAATACTGGGTAGGCTGTTTGATTTCTACCCTAAATTCAAAGGGTATTGCATGCTGTTTAAGGTAATAATTTGATTTCTTTCATGTGAAATGTAACTAGGAAAGCTCTAAAGCTAAAAAATAACCTTGGGACTATGTTCTTTGACTGGTAGATATCAGGAGTAAAGCTGGATTTGGTATCTGTGCTTTTTTGAAGAGCGTATAATGATTATCTACCAGACGGTTAGCCTACAGAAGTGGGTGAGCAGATAGTTCTCAGGAATTCAGTGTATTCCTGTATCTTGCGTGCACAAAAAGTGAAACTGCCTTGTCATAATGGCTTAACCGTCTTTTCATACAATACTAACAGTACCAGGTATGGTAAATGGCTTGCTCTGAGCTCTCTAGCAGCAGACCCAGCCACAGCTTGAGGCATTTCCCAACAATGTGTCAAGTGATCAATCTGTCACAGCAACAATATTTTCCTCTTTAAGGCAGGTCTTTCATCACATTGGAAATGACAGAGTTGCTGAGCTAATCCAAGACAGTTTAGAGTGATGTGTATTAACTCAAGACTGTACCTAAGTGATATCCTGTTCCTTCAAAATTCCATTACAGCTGCGTAACACATGCTTAGCTACTTATTTCATTAAAAGTCTGGTTTTTATATGTTGGTTGTCCCAGTCCTTCCAGAAGTGTCCAATGAATCTTTATTAGTTACTTCGCGTTCACATGTCCAGGGCAATCATTACTTCTTTTTACCCATTTCCCTCTTAATAGCAATTTAATACTCTGAAAGAAATGAGTAATGGGAAAGAATATTATGTATGATAAATTAAAAGCATCTATTTTCCTTGAAAAGATGCAGTAGTTGTAGTACTTTAAGAGGCTTATTCCTTTCTGCATAAATTCCTATACAGGAGGTTAAACTTGGCTCAGAAGGATAGCAATTTCCCCAAAAATTTTAAAGCTGCCGAATTATAACAAGAGTGCTTTCATAAATCTTCCTTCTTAGCACAGACCATTTGTCAAGTGTGGTCAACAGCATCCAAGCAGAATGGACTGAGGTCCACATCTCTGGCTACATCAGTGTTATTGCAGTCATAACCTGGAGTCTAACTGGACCAAAAACTTCAAGGTGATGAAGCTGTTGGAAGACTTAAGAGTTTTAAGGCTTGTGACCTGTCTATAGGAAAAGCTCAGCAGGGGTGAGAACCAAAACTGAAGAGCTCAGGCAGAAAGTATTAGAGGCTAACCAAGGGGAGCAGATGTTGACTGGAAAGAATAGACTAAAGAAGAATGGGGGAAGGAAAAATCGCTGCCAGAAAGAGGCAGAGTAAGCAATTTCAGAATTACAGAATGTTAGAGATTGGAAGGGACCTTGACAGATCATCTAGTCCAATCCCCCTGCCAGAGCAGGAACACCTAGATGAAATTCAGTATTTATTAACAGTACTGACTTCAACAACCAGTGCATTCTTCTGAACCACTTACTGGCAATATTAAATGCTTACCTATATGTGCATTAAGGACTTTTGCAACAAAGGTGAGTCTTACCAGAGTTGTAGCTGCAGTACACCAAAGGCAAGACCTGGTGCCTGTTTGCTGAGAACAGCAGCAGCTTGGGAGCCTTCCTAAAACAGGCCAGTGAAGGCATGCTCACCAATGTTGCTTCTAGTTAGGCAAATATCTTCTGAGCAGACTCAGAAGCTTCAGGAAAGTAGGAGATTTCACAATATATTTAAGGGACAAACTGACAAAAATTCATTGAGATCTGCTAAACAAAGTGCATAAAATGAGCTGCTATTATCTAGAACCTCCTGAGCATGTGTGAACATGTTTTTCACAAAAGTAACGGGAAAAGTGCCTGATCAATTTGATGGCCTTCTATGATGGGGTTACAGCATTGGTGGATAAAGAATGAGCAACTGAAGTCATCTACTTGGACTTGTGCAAGAAATTTGACAGTGTCCTGCCCACCATCTTTGTCTTTAAGTTGGACATGGGCTGGATGGATGGACCACTTGGTGGGTAAGGAATTGGCTGGATGGTTGCACTCAAAGATTTGCAGTCAAAGGCTTGACGTCCAAGTGGAGACCTGCGATGAGTGGCATCCCTCAGGGGTCGGTGTTAGGACCAGTGTTGTTTAACATCTTTGTCAGTGACATTGACAGTGGGAGTGAGTGCAGCCTCAGCAGGTTTGCCAACAACACCAGACTCTGTGATTCAGTCAACATACTGGAGAGAAGGGATACCATCCAGAGGGACCTTGACATGCTTGATAGGTGGGTCCGAGCAAACCTCATGAAGTTCAACAAGGCCAAGTGCAAAAGTCCAGCACCTGGGTCAGGGCAACCCCAAGCACAAATACAGGCTGGGCAAAGAATGGATCAAGAGCAGTCCTGAGGAGAAGGACTTGGGAGTGCTGGTGGATAAGAAGCTCAACATAAGCCAGCAATGCACACTCACAGCCCAGAAGGCAACCTGGGCTGCATCAAGAGAAGCACGGCCAGCAGGTCAAGGGAGGTGGTTCTGCCCTCTACTCTCTTCTTGTGAGAATCCATCTGGAGTACTGCATCCAGTTCTGGGGCTCCCAAAGCAAGAAGGAATTAGACCTACTAGAGCAAGTCCAGAGGACGACCACGAGGATGATCGGAGGGCTGGAGCACCTCTCCTATGAGGACAGGCTGAGAGAGTTGGGGCTGTTCAGCCTGCAGAAGAGAAGGCTCCGGGGAGATCTTATAGCGGCCTTCCAGTACCTGAAGGGGCCTACAAGAAAGCTGAGGAGGGACTTTTTACAAGGGCACGTAGTGATAGAACAAGGGGCAGTGGTTATAAACTGGAAGAGGGTAGAATTAGATGAGATATTAGGAAGAAATTCTTTCCTGTGAGGGTGGTCAGACACTGGAACAGGTTGCCCAAGGAAGTTGTGGATGCCCCCTCCCTGGAAGTGTTTAAGGCCAGGCTGGATGAGGCTTTGAGCAACCTGGTCTAGTGGAAGGTGTCCCTGCTGATGGCAGGGGGGTTGGAACTAGATGATCTTTAAGGTCCCTTCCAATCCAAACCATTCTATGAAAGTTTGTGCAGACTTTAATGGATAAAGCAAAAGACATGCCCCTGATATGAAAGTCACCTCTCTTCTAAAGTCAAGTCCCCTCCTTAACGCATGGGAACACTGGACTCCTCAAAGTCCATTAAATGTTTAAACATACAAAAGCAGTGTATCTTACCTAACCTTGTCCTCAGAAACAGATTATTTGTTTTGGGGAAAAAAAAAAAAATGTTTTGATATGAGATAGATAATTCAATATGGAAGATGTCAGCCTGAATGGTTTAAATTAACAGGAATGAACAAAAGCATTTACATAGAAACGAAGGGTCAAGCTGGCGCCCTGATTTATAAAGAGCAAATAATCTCTATGGAAGTGCATAATCCAGTGAGCAAGTTTAAAAGCAGAGCTCCAGTTAACCCAACATTTTGCAGATGCTGAAAAAGAGCACAAGTACGGTTGCTATCTGAACCTATTTACTGTTGCATTGTGCTGGTGCGAAGAGCCTTAAAGTGTCAATTCAATGTTCTGTTATTGGCAGTGATAAAGTCATACGAGTTGTTCCTGAGAGCAAGAGGGAAACACAGATCCTGAAGGCTGCATTCAACAGGCTTAAGGTGAGTTTGATTTTTTTTTCATCTTCTTTTTCTAATCTTTGTTGAAGTCTGTAGTGGGTTAACTGACATGCCTTTAATTTGGCACTTCAAGTTATTTTATACTCTGGAAAGCAGCCTTTGCCCATTAAATTTCCAATTTCCCAATAAAATAGCATAGGAATTAGATTCATCATGCCTGACAATTTTAACAAGAAACATTTATTGCCTTAAAATAATATAGGTGCCACACTTGTAAATTTGCTTTTTTCACTCTTCCACTTCTTGCTAGCATCCATAGTTTGCATGCTTCATTATCTAACTGATGGTCTTATTTAAATCACTGAGCTAATTCAAGATGTGAACACACACAGGAACAGGAAAAAGGAAGTGGCTTCAGTTTGAGAATCTCTCTGGCAGGATAATTTTCTAGAAGCAGTTGAGTGTCTATGAGACAAACTAGGAAGCCAAATGGCCTTTTCCTGCAGGTACAAATGAAAAGCAGTGGTGCCACTGTAGCAGCACAGCGCTCTGCAGCATGCTGCTTTGCTGGCACAGCCAATGAAGGCAGACAGTCTTTCCACAGCAGTGTTGCCCATTATCTCAGGAAAGACCTCTGGCATGAAAAGGACTGCACCGCACACGTGTGCTAAGCTCAGGCACTGGGGAAGGGACAGACCTGATTAATGGTCTCCAAAACACAGCCTAACCAAAGCAGAACCAGGGAGCTGACAACTTGATCACTACGTTGAGTTTGTTTCAGTCTCTACGTCTTCGTCTTCACCTGTGTTAGCTCATACTCTGCTTGAGCCTGGCGGGCAATGGTTGACTTCTCCCTGTACCTGTGAAAGTAAAGGAGTTTGATGGGCAGCCTTGCAGGCAGCACAGACACAAGCTAAAGTCATTTGGCACAGTGAGCTCAAGACTTCATTTGTGTCTGGCTGAAAAGAGCTGTATGGACATATACAAAGGAACACGTCGGTAACTTTGGCAGTCCTGTGACATACAGTTTCGGGTCACAGCAGGACACCAGTGGTACCAAAGTGTTGGAAGCACATGCAAAACCTCTGGGCTGCTCACTGCCTTCAACTTGGCAAACTGTTGGGCAGTCTGCGATGTATCTCTGTCTTCCTTGTTGAAAGCTCCTGTAAATGATGGTGTTCTCACTGAGGCAAAGAATGAAGGTACATATAATTTTCTAGTCCAATAGTTAACATCTGGGATACAAGTAAATCAAATCTCAGTCTGCATAACAAATCAAACAAAATGAAGATCTTAGGAGAGTTCTTACACCCTCCTGAAAAGCACTGCATCTTTCAGTTATTACAAAGCTTTCTTGCTACCATTTTTTAAGAAGCTGGACAGAGCTACCTTAGGTACCTCAGCCCAGGAGAAGGCTCACTGCTGCAAATACTCTAGCAGTCAAGACATTGATGCCTTCCTAGCTTTAAATAGGAAGGCTCAGGCTCTCTTCATCATCTCTGTGATTCTTAACAATATGTTCAGTTACTTCCCCACTCAAGAAGCTATCTTTTGTAAATCTCAAAACATCCAGCCTGTGCATGTGTTGCATCAGGAATTTCAGTGTTTAACAGAGGCTGTGTCTCAATGCTATGTAGTATAGCATTTTGTACTGTAATGCCCAACTCTCCTAAAGTATATTGTCTTTATATTTGTTTCTGCAGTGCTTACTAAGGGCCGGACCCTCAACTGTGAATGTTACTGTAATACTCCTAAAAGGATAATTGTTTTACTCCCAATTAGTAAAAAAAATCTAACCATAAACCCAAGAAATACATGTGGAAGTTTGTTTTTGCATTAATTTATCCCTCCTGGATGCTAGAACTTAAAGAGGGAGCACATGTGTTTTTTCCTTTCTTCTCATATTGCAAATCCTGTGAAGCAAAAGGGTTACTCACCTTCCTGCAACTGTTTCTCATTACAGAGCTCCCTTAGGCTCCCAGAAAGAGATTCCTTCACCCAATTCCGTCAAAGTGGGAGCAGAAGAAAAATAAATAAATAATTGCATGCTGTAACTCTGAGAGCAGGATAATAAAATTTTGGCAAACTGCATTGGAATCTGACTAGTTAATGAGAAAGTGATTGATTTTGATGAGGTAGTAATCAGAGGAGGTTGAAGGGAAGATTCAGAAAAGAGAGAGAGTATTGACACCCAGTTTCATTAAAACAGGCTGGGTTTGGCTGCGTTTCAGGTCTTGAGGCTCTTCCATCTGCAGCTGCTGCACTGCCCATCTACATCAGGTCAGACAGAAAGAGACACCTGGGGGGCTAACAAGTAATGGATATGTTTAACATTAACTTATCATTATCTTCTCTCAAAAAACAATCTCAAGTTATTCACTCATGAATAAGTGGATTGACAATGGCGCTTCTCAGAAGTGCCAAGTACTTACAGTACCAGCCAAAGTCAGATGGGGAAAGAGAAGACAATGCCCCTCTGAAGAATTATGTATTTAGAGCTGTGCAACTTTTTAAGTCTCCATGTCGGTCTCCTCTATCCTTCCCCAGCTGCCAGACTTCCAGAGTTGGAAATTCAACCAACAGCAGAATTCTGTTCAATTTTTTAAACATGAGTCATTAAGCACAATGCTGATAATGCACTCAGGAGAAAATAGAAGACAGTGCACACAAAAAATAATAGTGCAAAAAAAGCTGCAAAGCAAGACCAGGTACAGTCCTGCTGCTGTCTTAACACAGTATGCCTGACAAATAACAGAGAGATGAACAGAGGGGTCAACAGAGATATAAAAATTGCTATAATTACAAGTACTCTGCTTTGGATTTTTATGTTTTACAGTCAGAAAACCAGAACTGATTTAAGACACATCTCCTTTGAATCCATTTTGGTTTGAACAATACATTAATACCAGCCTATCATATTACTCACATGTTCTATTCCTCAATGGAAAAATAAAGCTGGAGCCAAGATCTTTCAAGACACAACAATTCTGTACCTAGATAACCATCAGATACCACCAATTTAACTTTTTTTTTCAAAGAAAATATTTTGGGATTAACTGCAAGTAGTTGGTCTGTTGAAGAACATTAATGTTTTATTTAAAGCCATTTGAAGACTTCAATCTAAGTTATGATATAGCCTAAAAGTATTCTTCACCACTGTCAGTATTAGAAGAACAAGAAAATCTGGTGAAAGTAAAAGTTACATCACTTTCAGTCTTGAAGTGAGAAGGATACTGGCACTTGGGTTTAAATTCAGACATATGTTTCTCTCCCCTGGCAAGTTGGTCTATTGGAGATGAGGTATATTTCAAAGGTACTAAAAGTTATGCTCTCTAGTGATGTCAGGATTCGTCCCCATTGGTCAGCCCAAAGAAACACAGAAATTGCAGTGCAAAAGGCAAGTTTTGGGAGCCCAGTTTTCCCTCAGTGTGATGCATGCACAACTAAAATGATTTGAATTAATTCCGAGAACAGTACAAACATGGAGTAGATTCTACACAAGTGGGTCATATTCTTGCTGCAGGATTTCCTTGCATACAACAGACCATCTAAGCTGGCAGGGGAAAGAGAAGACAATCCCTCCTGTCCTAGGCTCCCTCCTCACTGTGTCTGGTGGAGGGAGCTTTACTATAGACTCATGGTGTTCTGTGTTTGTTCCAGCCATTTCCTTCTGCCTTTAAAGTCTACACTTGTAAGATAGTCACTTAGTCTTTGTCTTTGTCTCTGGCCTGTCTTTCATAATCCAGAGAATTAAATGGAAAACTCATCTCTGTCCAATTCAAATGAGCGTATCCTTCTGAAGGGCTTTATCACAAAGAAGTCTGAGAAAATTATCCTGATGGTCCTATTACAAAGCAGTGTATTTCACTGTCAGGCAGAGAATACAGCAAATGGAAAGATACCCCTTTTTACAGCCCACTGATTTTGACAAAGGGAAAACAATTAGGAAGAAAATGAATGGGCACTAGAAAGAGTGGCAATTTATCTTTTCACTCATTTTGTTTTATCTGCCTGTTTCTTAATGACTGTCCTTACCACTTATTTTTCCTGAGTAGATTTTGTCATTTACAGTCTACTATAGCTGCTTAATTTCTGTGACCTGATAAGTTACAGGGATCTCCTCAGCATCTAGGGGCACTGTATTTCTTGGTAATAATATAAAGTGATAATATAATATTCTGCCACACTGAAGCCAATGCTGGAGAAGTCAGCCGGTTGCAAGGTCCATCCCTTTTGGGAAGAGGATCAGACACAAAGGGAGTCCTTTATTGAGTGTGCATTTTCAGAACCTACACTGGGACATCTTTGAAGGATCATCTTGGAATTGGCTATCTGTCTTGGTGTATTTGAAGTATCTTGGAATATACCCCCAGTAGTTAACTTGGACAGCAGTGGCAGTCTAGCCACAGCATAAGTGACAAAAACTAGCAGATGAAGTTGGATGAATACCCAGGGACTTTAGTCCACATGGAAACCTTTTGATCTCAAACAGGACTGCTCTGCTACCAATACCTGTAAGGCTAACTCATACACATTTACAGAAGCGGTAGTCCCTTCAGACTTTTTAAACTTAGCATCTGGAGCTCCTTAGGAGGGATATTTGCCCCTTTTTTAAAAAAAAAGAAAAAGTCTTTATAATGCTTAGTGTAATAAACCCCAGAAACGTGCCTGAAGTATATAGGCTCTGCTACAATACAAATGCCATTGCCTATACTGAGTGAATAATGGATAATGAATGTTTCATTCCACACATTTAACTTTTGGTTCATGAATTGCCCAAAGGCAAATCACATTAGTCATAATCACTTGCTGAGTAATTTCCACAAATTAGTTTTGGTCTCTAGCTCCGTTGCCCACAGTTCTTTGTTATTAATCATTGTTATAAATTGATTCCTCCACTAGCTAGTTCAATTAACTTGTAGTTGACAAAATATTGTTTTTTTACCTGATGGGGGGAAAATAACACGTAGACCTACGTTCAGCACAGCCACTAAAAATAGCCAGCCCTACAGGTGAAAATTTGTCTGCTGTGAGTTCTCTAAAGTTGCTTAAACCTGCATGTATATGACAAATAAACTATCCACAGTTAACAAGTAAAAAGGAAGCCTAAATGTGCCAAGTCCTGTTGGCCACCATCCCAGCGTGCAAAGCAGCAGGAGGTGGCTCTGGCCCTGGCTGCTCTTACCCCAGCCAGGAAGAGCAGGATGCCCCGTGCTGTCCCTCCCAGCCCCCCATCTGGTCCCGCTCTGGGACCACAGTACCACCATCTCTCTAGAACAAGTTCTCAGAAAGCTCTTATGCATCGTGCACTGCTGTGTCTGCAACTGTTCCTTAGGGCAATACATCACTGAGGTCATAAGAAATGAGGCAGGTGGGGGACAGAGTCATGCTCTTTGTCAAGGCAGAAGACACCAGTTTCTGGTTTTCACTAAGTGACAAAGGCAGTGACAGTGGCAGCTGGGAGATGCACCAGTATGCATACGTATCTCTTGTCTCCAGCGTGTTCCTACAGCAAATTTTTCAGTTTCTCTGTGGAAGGAAAGTAAGAGCCTGGTAACTCTGCTTCCTACCAGCAGCACCACCCCACACCCTTAAACACCTTTTTCACAGTCCCTGTGCCAAAGACCGCTGGAGCAGATACAATGGTGAGTATGACAGGGGTCTACTCCAACTTTAATGTAAGACGACAAGCATGTTGCACAGGGGTGTTAAGGAATGTTTCTGTGTGGTTGTGATAGACTAAAATGCAGCAAGTTCTTTAGTGATTCAGGTACAAACTCATGGAGTTCTTTATTTTGTTAGCTATAGATCACTGTCACAGTTTCTGGATTGGCTGCTGCTCTAATGCAATCACAGACATCGATCTTAAATCTTAGGTGTTCTGCTGCAGCCCTTTGCTGTTATAAATACCATCTCTTTTTATAGACACACTACAAGTCTTTATTCCTAACCTGAAGACCAGAAATGCCTTTTCGCAGGTTCACTGTTTCACACTAATCATTTGCAAATTGTCACAATAATCAATAAATGGAAAAGAAATATTTATTATGAGACTACCACAGTGACCTGAGTGTTACAGAGCTGCCCGCTCTCTGTTCCCTAGGGCTCCTCTTGTCCATCCGTTGTCCCTCTGCCTCATACACCTCTGCAAAGATTCACTTTTGTCTCCTGCTCTTTCTTGTTTAGGAGACAATCTGAGGAGCCTGTTGCTGATTTATGAGCCCTCTCATGGTTTTGTTTCTGTTGGACCTGACTGGTAGAAACAAATGTCACATTCCCAAGTGCTTTGCAAAGAAACCAGGATTTTCTCAGGTCCTCAGATCCAGCAGATTCTGTTTATCTGTTCTGGAATTTTCCTTTGTTAGTGTTATTTTTGAAGCTCTACTTTGTTTGAGCCTTGACTGATAACTTCTACTCCATCGGTGGTCTACAAGCACGTTTTATCACATACGCCTGACTGGGATCGGGGCTGTTTGTATAGGTAGCAAAGAAGCTACTGCTCTGTGAACATTCCTGGCATAATACAGTTAGATCACTCATTCTTCAGTAGCTTTCACAAAAGAAATTCCTGGGCACAGCCAGGCCCTTCTTGAACTTTGGGAGGAGCCAGCCTAGCAAGCCTTGAAGCCACAACTACATTCCCTTTTGTTTGTTTTCTATCCCCTACAGCAGCTGCTTATCCATTGTAATCCCTGAATTGATCCTGTCATTGCAGTTCAGGGAATCAGAAAAATATCTCATAGGGGAAAAGGATCACTTGGCTATAAATCTGATCGTTTACACCTCCATAGGCAAATGCTGAAAAAGGCTTCAGAGAACAAAAGCCCATCTGAAAATGCAGTAAGAAAGCCCATCAGCCCAAATGGAGCTATTCCTACTTTGCAGAAGGAAAGAATTAGTTCAGCGGCCAAGGCTGTGTGCATTACCCTGCACATACAAAAAATACATCTGTATAGCCAGATGCTTTAGTCATCAGTCCAGATTTTACCCTAACTCATAGTTAGAGTTCCAGTCAGATATGTGCAGAATATTTTAGATACAGAGGGAACATCAGGTGACAACAGAGGTTATTCCTCAATGTATCAGAATAAGTGTCTGTAAACCACTTGTCAGGCTCAGAAGGAAAATGCTGTTCTGGGAAAACTTTAGCAGGAAGATGCAAGATGAAAAAAAAGAGAGCCCAGGTAGTGAGTGAATTGTTCCCACAAGATACAGAAAACCTGGACTTCCTGGAATGGGAGGAGACTGCTTCCTCTTTTACTGGGGAGGAAACCTGAGTCCAAGCTCAACAAAGCCATCAGCAAAGCCCCATTGCTTCAATGAGAGCAGAATCAGGCCCGGGGCTTACTATTCCATTCATGCACTGCAGCAGCAACTACAAAATGATCCAAGTCATAAATAGTTTAATAAGAAACAAAATAGGGTTTTGGTTGGGTTTTTTTAAAATAAATTTGTTAAAGACTGTTCCATGTCTTTCAACTATACTTAGCCCAGTGGCATCTGTACTTGTAAGAACGGATATTCAATTGCCATATAATTGTGTACGAGTTTTTCCTCAGTGACTCTCTTGAGGAACAGCCTACATGTTCTTTTCTGCAGTGTAAAATTACACCACTGTAAGTAGAGTGGCAAGACCATTACTGTGTTATAGTTCCACAATGCTCTGCAAAACTCAAAACTTCAAGCTGTGCACTGTTCGCATTCTGTTCCTGCCAGTGTTATGGCTGCAGCAATCCCATGAATCAATCCCGATTTATTGGCATAATTATTCTTACCAGCCTCACTGAAAAGCAAATAAATACTGAAAAGTTAGAGCCCATTAAATATCTAGTGTGCTCAATCAGAAACTTAAATTACTTTGCACCATCGACTAGGACTACCTTGTAAGTCCTTCTATAAAGCACAGAGAATCCCACAGTTAATTGCCACTGGACCGTTTTGCTGCACATAAAGGGCAGCTGAAGGAGATTTGCAGTCAGGACTGACAATTAAGGAACTTAATTGGCAGGAGCAAGTGAAGATGAAATCAGTCCTGATCCTGCAAATATTTGTAAGAGGCTCTAGTCTTTCCAGGTGAACTACAGCACAGCTATAATTATCCACCAGTACCAGCATCAACAGGAGTCTTTCTTCCTTCATTCACTCTTTGCAAATGTACCACAAGAAGCCTAAAATGTCATTTTGTTGCACACTATATAGGTATATGTGAGGAGTGTTTGTGTATATACATATATATGACTATGTTTCTCTTGTGTTATGTGAGGAAGCCTCTAATAGTCAGACCTCTGACAACATTAGTGAGACTAGAGCGGTTTCTACTTTTATTCTCTATCTTCTCCTATCAGATTTCTAATTGAAAACTTATCTAATGAGTTTCAGCACCACTTAGGATGTTTATGTGTCTGTACATGAGCATATGGATGCAAATGGAAAAGCCATATATCTTGAGAGACCCCACAACAAACTGATGGAGCCCATGAGCAAAGATCATCACTGCTTGCATTACTGACTGCATGTTGCCTTTTAGAAGAGGCTCAGAGCCATTTCAACTGATGGCATCGTAACAATAAGTATATTCTGAACTTTACAGTTGACAATATTTCTCAAAGAAATCTGTTCATAGTGATGTTAAGGACAAGGCCAGCTTTGGCATATGTACTGCTATATACAACTCAATAAGTATAAAAACTGGAATTGCGGGTAATAAAGCATAACAAAATTACTGTCTTCATGCAGTATAACATGAAGATAAAAATAATATTAAATTATTTTATAAAAAATATTAAAATAATATTAAAAATTTTGTCCAGATACTAAATGTAAATTATGGCAGCTATTCTAGTTATTTTCAATGTCAAGCATCAGTCATCTCTTGATCGATGCATGCTCACAGACCTGATGAGTACACTAAGCATCTTCCTTTCAGACTAAATGGAAGAAGAAATTAAACAGCTGTTTGTGAAAAGGTAGTGAGGAACAACTGGAGGCTACTGCCCGAGAAAATGGCTTTAATTATAAAGCATGAGCCAGGCTAAGCCCTTTGGTTTAAAGAAGCTGGGGATTTCTTTCAGTGTCTTAAAGGAAAACAAGGAGTATGGGATTTGTGCAGCCATGGGTGTATTCCTCAGGAAAAATGAGAATCCTTTCCTCTCAAGCTCCCTTCCCAAAGGCGCAGAACTAGCTGGAGGAAAACCCGGAACTAGTGAAGAAAAAAACTCCCTACTCCCATTTCTGGCTCGGCAAGGTAACAGAGCTTTGTGCACACCACTTGTGATATTTAGGATTATACCAACAAAATGTTTGTCCTCTTGGAAAACTATTTGCATATTTTTTAGTTTTGGAAGAAATTCTGAATTCTCTTAGCTCAACACCCAAATCTTTTTAAATATTTGTCCCTTTGCCTTGTGCTGACTTTTCATCACCATGCTAACCAAACGGTAGAGACATGACTGCGTTCAGGGTTGCTGTAATTTTGTAGGGTTTCAGATAAGAGGTGATACATTTATAGTCTTCAAGCTGTCTTTAACACCTTAGTTTAAAGAGAAACTGCCTACAAGGAAACCCAGAGTGTGGGGTTTCCTAAGCACAAGTCAAATCGCAGGGACTTTTATGAGATGAGTGAGATAGAAAAAAGAACGCATGGTTAAAAAAGAATACTTACTACGTAGTCACAATTAACAATCTCTTATGCTTTCCTTGTTAAATAAAGCAAGAACATGTATAAATCCTCTGGAAAAGGGAGCTGTCTGCATATTTTTACATATAATTTCTTCTCACAGA
>NW_010316140.1:0-630 GCF_000700745.2 Antrostomus carolinensis
AATTTTTTTTAATATTAAAAAAATATTATTTCTTTTTTCTTTGATTTCTTTGTAAATTGCTGGATGAGGAATTTAGCATCTTATAAATATTATTCCTTGTGCCGTCGAGTCGAGTGGGTTTGTAAGGATATATTTATCTGAAATCTGCAAAAAAATGTTACTGGTATGAAAAAAAAACCAAAACCAAACCAAAAACCATTGTAACTGCCATTTAAAATTGGAAATTTGGGATTTTTCAGGATATGAACGAAGTAGCCAGTTTTGTTCCAGGCTCCGATAAAGGCTGTGAACCCAACGACTTAAACTACCCTCCTTTCACCCCCCGTAAGTCTCTTGTTTTTAACTGTGGAAAAAAATAATTTTTTAAAAAAATTAATTAATTAAAAAATCAAAATATTTGTTAAAATTTGTTTTATCATCTAAAAAATTACGAGGGAATTTTTACTTCAGGTTTTATATATTTTTTGAGCTTTATCATCGACCAAAAGTCCAAATCCACCTCTAACCAAGGTCAAAAATGTGATTTATAAACCCATTTTGTTTTACTCTTTTCCAAACGATCCTTTATCAAGAAATTTGATCAAATTCTGCGGAAATTTGTGGTGTAGATTTTTTTTTTTCGGAGGAGGA
>NW_010316140.1:781-1085 GCF_000700745.2 Antrostomus carolinensis
TTACACTGATTCTTGTGAAATGTGGGAATTTTGAAGAGAGAAATATTCTTTCTTAACACAAAGATGAGTAAACCTGTAGTAGTGACGTAGTAAGACAGAGGTGAGTGAGCAAAAATGTTAAAATTTTATATTTTTTAAAATTTTAAAATTTTTAACTGATTCTTGTGAAATGTGGGAATTTTGAAGAGAGAAATATTCTTTCTTAACACAAAGATGAGTAAACCTGTAGTAGTGACGTAGTAAGACAGAGGTGAGTGAGCAAAAATGTTAAAATTTTATATTTTTTAAAATTTTAAAATTTTTA
>NW_010316141.1:0-3720 GCF_000700745.2 Antrostomus carolinensis
GCCCCGCGGCAGGAGCCGGTGTCCCTGTGCCGGGGTCCCCGTGCTCCTTCCACCCTCACACGGCAGTTGCCGGAGCTCCCACTGAAGCCCGCGGCGGCAGCAGCCGCTGAGGGTGTGCTGTAGGAAGGGCTCGGATGGCGCCAGGTTCCAAACGGGTGCGTGGCCCCCGGTTGTGATGAACGTACGGACAGTTCTAAATCAGTCACACTGCATTGTACGTATTTCCGAAGGGTTCCTCGGTCAGATGCTTCTGTTTTTTCCACCATCATTTCCATCTGACGGTGAGCTGGATGAAGGGCTCCAGGAGACACCAAAGAGCTGGATCTCAAAGACGCTGCTTCAGCTGACCTGACCATCTCTCTTCATGTGAACAGCAGTGTTATCTAGGGTGACTGTGCTTGTGTATTTTTAGAAAGCTGCACCCTTTCTGGAAGCTGATTCGATGAAAAATTTGCCTTGATCTGTATTTGTCTGATGCAATTAACTTATTTAGCTGCAAAAAAAGTTGCAATTTATACAACTTGACTTATTTCAAACCAGTGCTCATTACTTCTTACGTTTTTTCACATAAAGCTCAAGAATTAATGAACACCACTCAATACCTTTCCCACCCAGATCCCTTCCTCACCGCCCCCAGCCATCTTTTCTCCCCCTCTCCCTCCCCCAGGTCACACTCCAGTGTGTCCTGAAGCCAGAGCAGAGCCTGGCTGTGACACGTTGGGCTGCACAGGAAGGCAAGAGCTGTATGCTGAATTCAAGCACTGCCACTTGATGTTACAGTCACGGGGTGTGCAGAGAGGACATAGATCCTGACACACCAAGAAAGCCTAAAGGCAGGAAATAAGAGATGGTGACTCTTTGTCTACCACTATGCACCACTGAGATGGTCAGAGCTCCACTGAGGAGCAAGGAGTGCGATGGATGTATCATCTGTCAAGAGCCTGTCCCTCCTTACCGCCTTCCTTCTCTGATGCCCCAGTGGTCAAATAAGCCTTATGCCTTTTCATAAACAATTGGTTTGGCTGAGCATTGCATGATTTGCAGGACCTAGGAAACGAGGACAGTGATGGGAACTTTGTTCCTTCCCCTATCTCCTAAAAAACATTTTTCAGAACAAGTAAGAGATCCTTTAAAATTTGTATTTAAACCATTTTTCACCTTTTCACCTCTCCCCCTTTTTAAAGCTGAATAACCAAGCACTGGGATCTTGTGTCAGCACGTGAGAACAGCAAGTGAGACTGACCAAAAGCAGCAAGTGAACCTGACCAGCTGAATTTCACTGGCTAACTTCAGAGAGCATTCAGTGTAAACAAGCAGCAGACATGGTGGCATTTCTATTCAAAATATTTATTAATTCAATTTTTCCTTATTTATTAATAAGAAATATCCAAGTAAGTAACAGTTGTTAAAGAGTTAGATCTCCAGTTGACATTAAATTTGGCTTTAAACACATCTAATAACTACAACATAATTAAGAATATCAGATTCAAAAGCTCACAGGTTTTAGACAACATATAGAAGTGATGAACCAGGTAGCCAAGGAAGTAATTAAGAGTACAATGGTCCCTCTCCGAGGGTAGTGGGTATTGATATTTTGCCTTATATTCCTTCTTTATATACTTTCTAAGAGGACTTTCTGCAATATATGTCTGCATATTTGATCTTGTACTGTGTAATTCATTTTCAAAAATATTTTATATTCACTAATTCAAAGAAGGGAACATTGCAAATCTACAAATAGATATTCAGGGAAAGGCTTTTATATCATAGCTTTGTAGAATCTTCTCTGTTTTTTCAGAACAGCTGAAGCCAAAGGAGCTCAGTATCTTTGAAAGCCAGACAGCACAATGTTTTTTGTGCGTGCACAATCCAGATCTGTAGACCTACACATATCTATGTACAGGAGCCAACACTTATTACAGAGACTTCTGTTTTGGACAATTATCTGAACTATCACTGTAATAGAGATCTACAGTTTCAGGTGATCAATGTGCCAACTTAAAATCAGTTCACTCTCTGCACAGCAGAAAACATTTTGGGCCTCACTGGTCTCTGTCCAACACAGTGGCTTGTGCCAGTGCAAAGTGAATGCAAAAGAAGCAGAGCAGTTATTTTTCTGAGCTGGTGGCATTCAGCACAGCTCTTAATGCTCATTTGTACAGGAAAGCCCTGTGACAGGCTGTGGGTCTAAATAGAATGTAGGAGGATGAAAGCTGGACTGAAACACCAGAGCAAATATGGGGCTGAAACTGGGGAGGGTCTCTCTGTGCTTCTATTAATTGATTCAGCTTGCAGATGGATTAGATTTACCTTTCTCTGCCTTCCTCAAAACATTACTTACACCATTCTGGTCAGCCCTTATGATGCCACCCTTGGTTTGTTAGCCAGGCCCTTCAGTAAGATGAGAGTCCCCATCATTACAGATATGAACCACTGTGCTTCCTGTGCTTCCAGATGCTTTTTGGGTTTTTTTGTCCTGACCTTGTACAATTTTTGGAGTTGCTGGGAAGAAACCAAGTAGCAGACTGAAGATGGACATGAAATAACCAGGTGAATTGAATGTAAGGGACTGATAAATTACATTGAGAATAAAGCTTAGTTCATTAATCTCCAGTCACTATAGAAACTAACCCTGCCTGACTGCTGGGATACCATTTCAGAAGCACCAGCAGGCATCAGCTATACTGCCAGAAATGGTGAATAAAGGACATGAGCTACCCTGGGAGTTTGTTACAGAGAGAAACACAAGCTCTGGAAGGCAGTTCTGGTTGAATGGTGAAAAATCTTTGCTGATCTGACCTGGAAAAATGTACCTTTTAATTCAGCATCAACTCTCAGGGAGCCCTTCTCGCAACAACCATGAGTTTGTTTTGTGACTGCCATCCTTCTGAAATCTGATTCCCTTTATATTCACATGGAATTTCATTCCTCTTGCATAGCGTCAGATGTCTCCCAATATCCGTGTGATACAGTTCAGTTTTGAAGTGCTCTCACAATGAGGGAATTATTACTTGGACTTGTACCAACAGATGTCTGGGGATAGCATTTGGAAGGATACTGGGCAAAGAGAGGAGAAAAAGGGATTTTTTTAGCAGGTCACAAACAATTTTCAATGTTTTGCAAAGGGTTACTTTACAGGATTTGGATGCCAGGCAGTTCAAACGTAGGCTGAGCATGGGCCTGTTTGACCACCACTTGCAGTGAACCTTCTGGCTTTAGTGTTAGACAAGGAAGTTTTCAAGTTGTTTAACTCCCAGACTGGTAGAGTGACTGACCTCAGCATTTCCAAGCTTAGACCACATCCCCTGCAGTACAGGTGAGCTCAGTAGAATATGCAGCATTTAGTCGCCTACCGTCTGTCCTTGCAGCCTCAAGTGGCTCACACACAAGCTGGACCAGGGCCCAGAGAAGATCCTGATGTCACATGCCCCATGTGTGATGGGAGTTGTCAGACAGCTGCCCTTCAGCTGCCTCGGCCTTGTGTGGGTGCACCCAAACTCCCAGCATCTTCCTTCTGGCAGTGTGCGCTTACGGGACACGTGCCAGAGCTCCTCTTCCCACACAGTTCCTACAGTCACTAGTCAGTAGGGCTATGTGCAAATGTTAGCCACACCACTTCCTTGGGTGCTACACAGTACAAAAGCTCATGTGCTTTAACCAGTCCACTGAAGGGCTACCCTACTCACACAGAGATGACTAATACAAAATTTTGTGTAGGGA